>NC_087170.1:21783994-21793994 GCF_035594125.1 Scylla paramamosain | reverse complement strand
GAGCCTCGCATATGTGGAATAGTGGTGGAATTAACCTATTTTACCAGAGGTGGAATTATTCATTAGACGAGTGAGAAAGGACGAGACAGACAGAGAGAGAGAGAGAGACAGAGAGGGAAGGAGAGAGGAAGAGAAGGAAGAGGATGCAATCTAAGAAAACAGGAAAAGAGAAAGGACCTTTAGTGGAGGAAGGGAGAAAAATAGGAGGACGAGGAGAAGAAGGAGAAGGAGGAGGAAGAGGAGGACAAGAAAGAGGAGGAGGAGAAGGAAGAAGGAGAGAAGAGGAGTGAAGGAGGAGGAATGGCAGTTTCTGTGAGGTGAGGATGGAGAGGCAAAAAGAAGAGGAGGGAGCGTGATGGAGAAGTATTGTTGAAAGGAAGGAAGGGAGGGAAGAAGATAAGGAGGGTGGGAAGAAGGGAAGGAAGGAGATACGGAGAGAGGGAAGAAGGGAGGGAAGGAGATACGGAGGGAAGGAAAGAAGGGCGGGAAGGAGACACGGGGAGAAGAAATAAGGGTGGGAAGGAGATACGGAGAAAGCGAAGAAGGGAGGGAAGTGGATACGAAGAGAAGGAAGAAGGGAGAAAAAGAGATATATGGAGAAGGAATAAGGGCGGGAAGGAGATACGGATAAAGGGAGGAAAGGCGGGAAGGAGGTACGAAGAGAGGGAAGAGGGGAGGAAAGGAGGTAAGGAGAGAAGGGAAGAAGGGAGGAATAGAGAAGAAATAGACCGTGAAAACTGGTTGTGAAAATTTACATAAACATGACAGAAGGAGAGAGTGTGTGAATACATATTGAAGTGACCTGTGTGTGTGTGTGTGTGTGAGTGTGTGTGTGTGGGTGGGTATTGGGGAGGGGGTGGTGAGGGGAAGGAGGACAAACAAGCAGAGGTAATGGCGGAGCTGGAACCAATCCCTACTCAATTAATCCTGCTGAGTTGTTTTGTGAAAGTTGTTATGTGTTTGTCGAGCGCTAATCTCCGATACAGCGATACACTCACGGCTCAGGCCAATACTCTTTACACACACACACACACTCTCTCTCTCTCTCTCTCTCTCTCTCTCTCTCTCTCTCTGAGGAATAATCTAAAAATACTGAAGATAGCAAAGAAATAATAAGAAATAATAATAGACGGAAAAATGCATGGAGAAAAAACAAAACAAAACAAAATAAAGAAGATAATTAAAAGGAGTGCTGCGTTGAAAAGGAGAGAAAAAAGGAGGAAAAAATAAATAAATGACGAGTGGAAGGAACATAAACAGGAGAAAGAAAACCAAGCAGCCGTGGAAGCAGGAAATTTGTCGGCGAAGTAAGAGAAAATGAAGTAGTGAGCGCTGAGAGGACGAAGACACTGAGGAGAAGAACAGGAGGAAGAAAAGGTGTATTGTGCCTTATGTTGACATGTAATTAGCGTCCTTGTGCTTTATTCCATTCCCCAACCCATCGTTCTCTCTCTCTCTCTCTCTCTCTCTCTCTCTCTCTCTCTCTCTCTGCTCGTCTTAATTATCCATCTCTCCATCTCTTTACTTCCCCTTCCAAATTTTATTCCCTACTTCTACCTTTACTTTTTACATTTTTTGACCTCCCTTCCTCATTTCCTTCCTTCCGGCCTTTCTCCTTTAGTCTTTCCCTCTCCCTCTCTCTTCTGGTCCTTCCTTTTCAGCCTCCCTCGTCTTTAGCCCACGTGAAGGTACACAAACTAAGCAAACACTTCCCGTAGACTCACACCCACCAAAAATCTCTTTCTTTGTTATTCTTCCTTAATTTTCAATGTTTTGCTGTGGAAATGAGGTGATTGCGAGATTTCCAGCGCTCAGGTGTTTAATGGTTTTTATGATACACGGACTTAAGGGGAAATGAATGGAATGTTTCAAAGTATTAGTCATGATTATAACTCGTAGAGGTAAGTGGTGTTTGTGTTGCACCCCATACCTGAGTAATGGGTCAGGACAGGTGAGGTGGTCTTGCACTAAAGGTGGGTGACTTTTTATGTAAGAGCGGCTAAGGGCAACAAGGAGAAAAGGCCCATTGAGAGTCCCCAAAGAGAGGTCAAACAGGGTCATCCACAATATGGGTACAGGTAATGGGGATTTGTACCTCTTGTGTCAATGAGTCTATACTGTTGTGTGTGTGTGTGTGTGTGTGTGTGTGTGTGTGTGTGTTTGTACCTACCTGTGCGTGTGTGTCCGTGTACCCTACGGATTTAACGTCGCATTAGCTTGTGTAAACCTCCATTTCCTTCCCTCCCTTTTCCTCTCTACCTTTTCCCTTCTCCCTCTCCCTTCCTCTCTCCCTCCCTCCCTCCCTTTCATTCCAGTCCCTCCCTATGCCTCACCCAATCTCATTAATCCCGCCATTGCCACTTGGAACGATAAGGGGATCCAATAGCGGTTTTAGTCGATCTCTTTGTCCATCTATTAGTAAGTTTGTATACGTGTATAGACGGATGTTCTTACTGTATGCGCATGTGTGTGTGTGTCTCGTAAATGAGTAAAGCATATACTGGAAGACCGGGATTTAGAAGTGTGTGTGTGTGTGTGTGTGTGTGTGTGTGTGTGTGTGTAGCTTAGTACTCGCGGGAGGAAAGACCAACATTTAGGAGAGTAATTGCGTTGGAGAATCAGGTAATCTCATTATGTTGCTGTCAGGTATGTGTGTGTGTGTGTGTGTGTGTGTGTGTGTGTGTGTGTGTAGTGTAATGGTGTTATTCTTTATTTTTTTTCGGTCATATAGATTCCCTGTGTTAGTGGTGGTGATGGTTATGGTGGTGATAGTAACATGTATGGTTGACCATACATGCCATGTATGGTATGGTGATCTTCTCGTGTACTCTGGTATTACGCTAGTGACGTATTTTGAAACGTTAGCTCACTGTGATGGTGTCTCTAAGATGTGCCGGTTGTGGTGTGATGCTCCTGAGGTGCTGCATCTTTATATCTTCACCATCCAGCTTTTCCTTCCATTTTTTTCCCCATTTTTTCCCATTGTATATGTTTTCTAACTTCATTCCTCCTGTTCTTTAATTCCATTCTTGCCATATGGCAGTTCCATATCGGTGGTGCACGGTATGGCAGTTTTCCTATTACCATCCGCGTCTCGTCACAAAGCTGCCACACTGACGGAATTTCTATGTTCCAGTGAAAATGAGCGTCGCATTTTTCCATTAACTGATTACCCAGACCCGGAAGTAGGGTGTCTGGCACGGCCGTGACTCACCATCGACCATCACACCAGCTGCTGCCCCGGACAAGAGCTGCCTCCATCTGAGCTGCCGTGAGCAGGCCAGATGGGAGTGTTCCGGGGTGTCATTTCTCGCGACAGTCCGTGCAGGTGCTGGGAGAAAGGAATGGGGCTGGAATGTCTCAGCCTGGGACACGGTTACTCCAAGCCTTTGCCTTTTACTTTCCTACATCTCTCAATTTATATCAAATAGTGTAGTTTATCAGCTTCATGTGCTAACAGGCTTATTAAAAACTCATTGAATATAAGATAATGTTTGTAGGAGTGTTTTAAACAAAATTACACATGATAAATAAAGAATCAGACATGTATTGACCGGAGCTGATCAGAACTAAACATGCGTCGTAATACATTTTTGTCTCGATATTTCAGGTAAGGGATGCACACCCAGTACCTGTCGGTGATGTTCGGATGGTACAAATTGACAGAGAGATAGTGAAGATGTCTGGGGCTGGTAGGTGTGTCCCGCCCCTCGCTGCTGTGTGGAGGTAAGAAACAGATAACGTGAAGATTCCTTGCACCTGACAACTCATCGTGCAATAGAGTGTTTATTTGGAAATATGATGTGCCTCGAATGAAAATAATGTTAACACTAATAATAATGATAACAATAGTAATGATAATGATAACTGTAGTAGTAGTAACAATTTTGTTTACCTAAAACTTGATTGATTAAGATTTAGCACCGCAGCTCTCAGTCAATTTATCAGCTAATTAATCCACAAGTCTTGCACTCCAGTACTTTCCTCCAAGAACTAATGAACATACGTATCAAGTCTTGGCTTACTATTAGAGACAATACATGGTTTTTTTCTGATTCACTGGAAATGCTGTTGACAGAAGTACTGAGCGTTAAGTCTTTCGAGAGAGTCCTTTGCTCTTGCTGGCGGGGTGTTTTGTGCAGGGAGGGATGTTGTGTGGATTCATTATATAGTAAACAAAGGGAGAAAGGATGACGTGTCTGTTTGTGTGACGCTTATGTCGCTTCCTTTATTAAACTAGTGGTGGCAGCGTCCATTGTGCTGAGTGTGGTGTGCTGGTGGTCCTGATTGATGGAGGTGATGAAGAGAAGGAAAATGTGAGGTTTCTCATGTAATTAGTTGCTTGTGTTTTACAGGATTGTGTCAGTTCGTAATGGTCCTTATTTTAATACCATATTTTCACTTCAAATTTATTGTATACGGTTTTGCACACACCACTTTTACTAATGAACTGTGTGTGTGTGTGTGTGTGTGTGTGTGTGTGTGTGTGTGTGTGTGTGTGTGTGTGTGTGTGTGTGTGTGTGTGATGACTTAACATTAAAGCGATCTTTGTAAATAAAAACTAGCACTAAACCTTTACCTGACATGATTGGAGGTGACATGACGTGACAGCAAAACACTCCAGTAACTCGTCACATTATACATCCTCCAACACCCACTTCCCCTGTCTCCCCCTACTCTCCACCCACCTGTCTCCTGCCTGTTTATGTACGGCAGGTAGTCTCTGTTATATGTTGAGTAAGTTTCTGTACTCTACTGTGCTTTGTGTCTCTCCTCTAGCTTGAATCTGACCTGCTGGTATTCTGTTAGGCTTGTAAGGAGGCTGTCAGTTGACTAGAGGACTTGCATGACTGACGGGAAGCAGAAAATACAGACGGAGTACTCGTATCATAAAGGCGGGCAGGGGAATACAGGACCTCATGGATAAGGAATTAAAATAAGGGTGGTCTCTCTCTCTTTCTCTCTCTCTCTCTCTCTCTCTCTCTCTCTCTCTCTCTCTCTCTCTCTCTCTCTCTCTCTCTCTCTCTCTCTCTCTCGCACACACACTACCTTATTCATTCAGTTACCTTGTCATTCTTCACCCTTTTGTTTAGTATGTTCAACCTCTGCCTGTCCGTCACTTTGTATGTAGGTTTGTCAAGCGCTAATTGAAAGCAAATACTGGCGTCCCTTGTCTTTGCTTACTTACCCGCCCCCTTTGTGTGCGGCCTGGCGAGGTAGAGAGACAGAGGGAACAAGTGTGTAGGGAAGGTAAGGGTCCTTTCTCCGTTTTCTATTTTGTTTTCCAGGCTCTTTGTGGTAACCGTGTTTTTCCTACTTCTATGGGTTTTCTCTTTCTCGTTTATTGTTTTCTGTACTTAAGATTCAGGGGTCCCCTACCTACCTTGCTTCAAGTGGTGATTAGACCTGTCTTTTTTATTTATTTTTTGTTGTTGTTGTCTTCGTCACTTCAGTATTCTGCTTTTATTTGTGACTTTTCATTTGTATGTTTGCGTGTCAGCTTTTCAGTATCTACCGTTGTACTCTCTGTCTGTCCGTCTGTCTGGTATCCCTTTCCTTATCCTTCTCTCTCTCTCTCTCTCTCTCTCTCTCTCTCTCTCTCTCTCTCTCTCTCTCTCTCTCTCTCATTGTTCGTCTTTACACTTGGGCACATTCCCCATTTATCCCATTCCTCTCTGCCTCTCTCCTTTTCTGTCTCGTGTCCTACCTGCCCTGCTCCTCTCCCTGTTCTCTCCTCCCCATTGCTCTTGTATCATCCCTTTCCTCTCCCCTCACACGTTCCTTTCCTCCTCCACTCCCTTTTTTATCTCTCCCTCTTCTTTTCCATCTAAAGGGCAAAGTAAAGTTCGTGTTCCTGGAAGAGAGAGAGAGAGAGAGAGAGAGAGAGAGAGAGAGAGAGAGAGAGAGAGAGAGAGAGAGAGAGTTTATCTATACATATATTTCAAGTATATTGGCCTAACTACTACGTGCGGCAAATGACTGTGAATGTAGCGGCTTAATTGGATCATTTGGTAAACTCTTATTTTATTATCCCCATTTTTACCTCGTATATGAAACTTTTCCGTCTTAGATTGTGGCACGAATGAACGAACCATCCATTCCTCTTCCCTTCGTGTTTTCCCTCCCTCTTATTCCCCAGAAGGCCTCCCCGTACCTTTGTTTTCCCTCCCATTCCTCTTTTCCTTGTCACCTTCCCTCCCATCCTCTAATCCTGGCCTTCTGTTCCACACCATGTATGCTTTTCATTGCCAATCCTACGATACTCCTAAGCGCACTATTAATAATCTCCCTTACTATTTAAAACACTCTCCAAGCACTATGTTAGTACTCCCTTAGGTCCCTTATGCTGAAGTCCCGCCACTACTTATCACTGTTAGTACTTTCCCTCATACCCAAGTCTCACTCCCTCCACTCCACACCATACACAGTGTTAACTACCACCAACTGTTGTAACCCCCTGCCACTGCTGCACTATGGTAATCTCTCCGCCAGCACAAACTAGTGAAGGTTGTTTGCCAGTAACCCTCACACCCTCATCACTGCAGTACCTCTTCCACTTCCCGCCTCAATAGTTCACTTGTCCCCTCCATCACCATCGTAAACACTGACCACTAACGTCTATTATCCTCTGGCAAGCTTAACACACACACACACACACACACACGCACACACAAACAGCTGCCTCGTGTGGTTGTCAGATGTTTTCCGGTGTGGTTAGCCAGGAATAAATGACAGTGTGGATATCTTTTAAAACCTTACATAAACACACACACACACACACACACACACACACACACACACACACGAGTGGACACAAACAAACAAAATATTCCTACAGGGCGACACGCGACAATTCTATTTTTCGTTCCCAGAATTCGACAAAATGTTTACGAATATCAGCGGCACGGGAAGGCGACGGCTGTGTTGTCTGTCTGTCTTTCTGTGTGTGTGTCTGTGTGTGATATATATACATTTCTCGACACAGTATTTTTATCTGCCTCTGTTTCACTTTGTCGTTCCGTTTGTATGTTTGTTTAAAGATTTTTCACATTTTGCCGCCTCTTTTGGTGAACTGGTGGCTTTTTAACTTCATAATTCTCTCATATTGATTTTGTGTCTTTTTTTTGGCTCTTATCTTTTAGTTGGTGTATTTTTTTGGGTCGTCTGCATTTGTCAGTCAGTGTCTTTGCGCTTCCATTGTACTGTAAGAGGTAGTCAAGAATATTTAAAGTAATGATGGTGATAATAATGACAATAAAAGTAACGATAGTAATAATTAGCAGCAAATATACTTTTAATATAATTGTCTAAGGCCTATACTGCCCTTGATCAATTTGCTCGGAGTAGCTGCGGCAGGCGAGCTGGAGGGACACCAATGCGGCAACACTTAACAATTTCAGCAGCAGATAATGTATAATAAAGCTGCAGTGTAACTTGTCCACGCCACCACCACTCGCCATCTCCGTCGTCCGGTGACTACGGCCACACTTTCTTCTCCCGGCGCGGTTGGTGCGTGTTTGAGTATTTTTCGTGTTCGTGTGCAGGATTGGCAACTCTGGGATTGAACCTATTCGATATGAGTGATTATATTTTCCTTGGTCTTTTGTGACGTGTCCGCCCTGTTACCCTGTCCGCCTTTACCGCCCTGTTGTGCCCAGCTAGGACGTGATAGTTTGGAAGTATATATTTTTTTACTTGTTTAAGTGTGGACTACAAATTTTAGACAGATCTAATAGGGAAGCTCCGTCTCTCGTGAAACTATTTGATATATATTTTCTCTGTATCCAGGTAGTACATTTGTGATCAATATCCATTTATCTTTCTATTGAACCTCAAACTGCTAATGGCAATATGACGCTTGTATTTAAATTTAGATAATGATGCATGATTTGTTGTGCAGGAATATAACTATAGGGACAAACAGGCTGAACTATTCGTCCAGTAATGTGCTTGAAGAGGATGTGGTGTCAATCATTCTATCAAGTTTTAAGGAGACACAAGAATAGTCAAAGAGTTAAGTACGGCATTCCGTTTTACATGTGTACAGTTCCATTAATAAACCAGCAGCCGTTATACGAATCATACGAATTTGAAGAGGATGTGGTGTCAGGCGTTTTATCAAGTTTTAAGGAGACACAACAGTATTCAGATAGTTAAGTGAGTCATTCCGTTTTGCATACGTAGTTTCATTAATAAACCAGCAGCCACTAGACGAATGACCCCATAACATTACTTACTGACGTGAGTGTGTGAACCCTTTGCTACAATATTGTCGCTTTGTATCAATTGGCGCCCCACAACCAGTCCGTCATCACTGTAATGAACTAACCCATTAATTTCAACTCATCACGCCCATCAATTACACCTCGGCTCTCTCATAAAGAGGTGGCGTGTTGAGCAGAGCATCATTATCAGGCACTGTCGCAATTACACGGCGAGAGGAGGCGTGCAGTACCGCGTGTGGAGTGAATGTGAATGGATATGATTATTTCCCGCGAGTCACTGCCGCCCTAACGCTGTCACCGGGACGTGGGGGGAGCGCTTCTGTCTGTCCCCGCCTCTTCAATATCAGTCTCTCACAATAATAAGGTTGGCGGGTCAGCGAATTTGCACCCCACACCTCGTTAAAAAGTAATAGATATATAAACAGAAGCGCTATTATTATTATTATTATTATTATTATTATTACTATTATTATATTACGTGAAATGATGGCCAGTCAGGAGGTACAAAGATTATCATAGAAACAAGTACATGGTCTGCTCTCTCTCTCTCTCTCTCTCTCTCTCTCTCTCTCTCTCTCTCTCTCTCTCTCTCTCTCTCTCTCTCTCTCGCTCACCCATCTCTTTCATCACTCGCTTTGTTGCACATCCACTCATCGCATCATTCCACCTTTTTGCGTCCACCAATTTCCCCTCTCTTCACTAACACCTATCACTCCTCCTCCTCCTCCTCCTCCTCCTCGACACAGCAGCATTACCAGCACCACCTGACCTGCTTCAACGCAAACTCACACCTAAGTTTAAATAGCTTATCAGATTACGTCATGATTTCTCAGCTTATTTTTTTATTCAAGTCGGACGTTTACTGTTGAAAGAACGTAAACGAGATTCATAAAGTCATGTGCCCTTCGAGGCTTACTGAGGGATGAAGTGGGAGGAGAGGGAAGGATAAAGACGGAAGAAGAGGAAAGGAAGAAGAGAGGGGAAAGGAAACAGGTGGAGGAATAGAGGGAAGAATAAAAGCTGAATGGAATAATGTAAATGCAGATTCCATGTTTTATGGGTGAAATGTCTCTCTTTAAATGGCTTTATCAAACTCAAGGAAAGGAATATAAAGACGTTTTCTGTGCCGCTGTCACTCGTTTATATATTACACCTATTATTAAAATTTTTTTTTTAAGACAAAGTTCAAGCGATTCTTTTTATTACATATCTGTTTCAGTTCGATGCCATTCAGTGTTCGAAGCGTGCGAGAGAGTCTTTACTACACCGTTGAAGACAGCTAGCGGGGTAACATCTGACCAAACCCTGTAGTATGAAAGATGAGTTATCTGCACCCCGGTCCTGGATCTGTCGCCGCCTCACCTGCCTCACCGGGCGGTCGTGAAGTACAGTCAGCTTGGTGGTGGTCTTCTATCTCGTTCACACATTCATCCCCTGTCTCCTCCTGCCACTATGAACACACGCCTCGCTCACTTCCCTCGTTCTCTCCTTATATGGTATCTCGTACAAACTCTAGATTTATGTTTATCTTCAATCTTTTTTTTTTTTTTCATCTTCTCATGCTCTTTATAAACTTTCTCCTCTTCCTTCTCTTCCTCTTCCGCCTCCGCCTCCTCCTCTATCTCCGTCTATTCCTTCCTCTTCCTCCTCCTCGTCCTTTTCCCTCCAGTCACATAATTCTCTTCATGCCGCCTTCAGTTCTTCCTACAGTTTCCTTCCTCGTCTCCATCTCTCTCTCTCTCTCTTCCTCCCACTTCATGGTTCCTCCAATAACA
>NC_087170.1:21761494-21781494 GCF_035594125.1 Scylla paramamosain | reverse complement strand
GCTGCGTCATCATACCCAAGGGGAGAGAAACTCGTAGTGAGGGAGATAAGGAAAAATGAGAAGGGGAGAGAAATGCTGGGAGAGGAAAGGTGTAGGATAAGAAGGAGAGAGGAAAAGGAAGGGAGGAAGCGAGAAGGTGTAAGATAAGAAGAAGGGAACGGGAGGAAATGAGGAAGGAAGGAGGAGGAATATAAAGGAAAGGAAGGGAAAAATTATGTTAAAGAAATGTGAGAAAACTGAAGAAATAGTGGGAAGCAGAGGAAAAAAAAACACGATTAAAAATGGCAAAGTAAGAAGGAAGAGAGAAGAAAGTGAAAGAGAGAACGAAGGAAAATAAAAGGTGGACAGAATGAGATGAGATAGACAGGAGAAAGGAAGAGATACAGAGAGGATAGAGGAAGAGGACGATTCTCTCTCTCTCTCTCTCTCTCTCTCTCTCTCTCTCTCTCTCTCTCTCTCTCTATCGCATTGGTAATATCGCCCGTAAATCAGGGAAATAGTCTTAATGGCCCTCAGGAAATAACCATGAGGAGGAGGAGGAGGAGGAGGAAGAGGAGGAGGAGGAGGAGGAAGAAGAGGAGGAGGAGGAGGGGTGACTTTCTTCTGTTATTGCTGTTTCGCACTGTTATCAATAATTATGGCGTTATCTTGTTACGAGTTTCTTAAAGGCAGACGATAATGAAAAAAAAAAATGAACACTATACTAAAATATTACAACAACGAATTGTAAAAAAGTAAATAAAACTAAAGAAAGAACAAAGAACGATAAGAAATGAATTTATGGATAGGAATGATGCGTGGTATGTATGGTAATGTGTTTTCTACAAGGCCTCTACAGGACTGCTACGTGTAGGCCTATTGGCTTCTTGTACCTTCCTTTGTGTTCTTTGTGTTCTTGGATTTTAAATGATACGTAGAGTTCAGTGTTTGTGTGTGTGTGTGTGTGTGTGTGTGTGTGTGTGTGTGTGTGTGTGTGTGTGTTTACCTTTGTTTTTGTCACCCACACATCTGAGATAAGAACAATTGTATTCTCTCTCTCTCTCTCTCTCTCTCTCTCTCTCTCTCTCTCTCTCTCTCTCTCTCTCTCTCTCTCTCTCTCTCCATAATAACCCCGTGTCAGATAAACCAATACACCAATACATAAGCGCTATTCTGAGCCTAAATATCGATAGGTGTGTGGTGAGTTGTGAAATTATATCCCAGTTATTGTTGTTGTTGTTGTTGATGTTGTTGTTGTTGTTGTTGTTGTTGACTTGGGTAGGTAAGTTCCCATTAGACACTTTTTGTAGGAAATCCATCAGGGAGGCCATTGACTACCAATGATAGAATAATAAAATGACAATATGGCGATGTTACTTAATCCTAAACGATTTTACTGACTGAAATTAAAACTACAAACACTTCATTATTTAAAGCACGCGATTACTCCTTTTGTTGTCAGTGTGCCTTTGGAAATAGTATATTAAACATGAATGACAACATTTTACGGCTATTTTACTTGATCAGAAGGGTTAATTAAAGAGAGCCTCTCACCTGTAAATGATCTCGTCTCACCTGTTGACGGCCAGGTGAGAGTGAGGGGAAGGCAATTCACTCTCCCTCTACCGTGTTCCAGGTTCTTGCCGGAGTGTGTGACGGCGCAGGCCCACGCAGCCAGCACACCTGAATTATTGAGACAGCAGGTGTGTGGGGGTGGTGAGGAGAGGTCACGGGTCAGCTGGAGAGCGGGGTGAGGTCACCAGGGAGTGAAGGAGATGATACTGGTCTTGCAGGTGGTGGTGGTGGTGTATGTGAAGTAAATGGTGTAAATGGTGGTGGTGATATTAGTGGTACTGAAGAAAAATAGAATGGAAGAGTTACTTATACACGCGCACACACACACACAAACACACACACACACACACACACACACACACACACACACACACACACACACACACACACGCACACTAGAAAACAGAGGTGAAAGTGAGAAGCAGTCGTGATATTTACATTTGCGTACACTTGAGCAAAAATGGAGAAAAGGAACGGAGGGTAAAGTTAATTGAGGCAAAGGTGAAGAATATTAAAGAGGAAGGAGAGGGAAGACAAATAGTTCGCTGGTGAAATATTTGCACTGAAGGAGGAGGTGACGTGTAACAAAAGAGGAAAGGAGGGAAAAAGAAAATCAGGAGGGATAAGTTGACGTGGTAAAATAAAAGGACAACATTTTAGTTGAATAGTAATAAACGGAACACGATAAAGGTGAAGTGGATGAGAGAGAGAGAGAGAGAGGAGAGAGAGAGAGAGAGAGAGAGAGAGAGAGAGAGAGAGAGAGAGAGAGAGAGAGAGAGAGAGAGAGATTATCCCACAAAAATCGATACTTAGAGAGAACCTTGCCAGCTCAACCCAACACTCCAACCACCACCACCACCGCCACCACCCTTATCACTCGCTCGCACTACCTGTTGTAATGGAATGGCAACCTGATATATATTCTAACCTTCTGTAAACATCCACTTACACTTACACCTTAACTACCTCTCAAAGTCTCTGCCAGCTGAGTAATTAAACTGATCAAGAGGTCACGTCCTTGTCTGGTAATAATAAGATATACTATGGAATAAAATATCTTCCATTATATCATCTCATAATCAGTACTGCAGTGTGAAAGTATTGAAAGAAGGTTGTAGAGTGCCTGAGGTCTTAATTGTAGAGGTGTTACTGTCTTCCTTTGCTGTCAGTGGTGGGTGTATTGTAAGGAAACGAATGTAATTTATTGAGTAACGTCAGTATTGTTTCACATTCCCCCTCACGCACGCCACTCATTGCTTCTTTCGTGATTTCCTCAGTGATTTATTTGTTTCGGGAATATATAGTTATTACAAATAGTAGAATAATAATATCTGTGCAGTGTTTAGGGGCCATTTTCCTGTACGGAGGCGATATACAAACAGTAAACTTCATTTGATTTTTTTTTTTCCGTCGATTAAAGGTGCCGCTGATATACGCTTACTTGTTTTCACGTTTTTCAGAGAGGTTTACACTCTGACATCATTATTGTTTTCCTATTAATCGCTTCGAAAATCGGTCAATCGACGCTAATTGACCAGCTGATCGGATATATTTGAAGTACACTCGTAACAGTTTGCAGAAGTAAAACAAACATTATGAACGCACCAGTCAGCTGCCGCGAAGGAAGGGGTGGGCAGGGACAGGGGGCAGGGTATGTAAATCAGCTTACCCTACGGCGAGTTATAGTAATCAGCACCCCCTCCCCCTCCCATCCATGACATCACCCCCTAGCTGTGTTAACATTTCATTTCCTGGGAGGGGAGTGGGACTAGGGAATGATTAACGGTGGGAGAGAGACGTGGGAGGAGAAAAAGCAAGTTAAGGAGGGAGCTGATGTAGTGAACAGTCTCATCTCACATATCAGGTAGTGGCGTGTGTGTGGGGAGCTGGTGGTGCGTCAGAATCCTTTATAAAACCAGCGTGTAATGAGGTGATGCGTGAGCTGTGGTTGTTTCACTTCCTGTCACTCAAGTCTTGTCTCCACCTCCACCTTCCTTCCCTCCTGCCACGCACATCTCCTATTTTCTCCCTCTCTTTTATGACTCCTAACATTTCCTTCCCTCTGTGTGACTCTCATCTTTATTGGTTGTGAAAGATGAATTGAAAGGCTGGTGGAGAGAGAGAGAGAGAGAGAGAGAGAGAGAGAGAGAGAGAGAGAGAGAGAGAGAGAGAGAGAGAGAGAGAGATGCCATGATTTATAAAAAAAACATTAATAATTTGGAAGAATATAAAAGAAAATCTGATGGGAAATAAAAAAAAAGAAATGAAAACACAGCTCACGAAAAATCAAAGCCTAACATATTGACAAGCTGAAGCAACGTCAAGAGGAATGAATTGAAGAGCAGAGTTGAGAGGAGGAGGAGGAGGAGAAGGAGGATAAGGAGTAGGAGGACGAATAAAAGGAAATATATAAAAGTGAAGGACAAGGAATCAGATGGAGAAGAAGAAGAGGAATTGAAATAAAGTAAAAAAAAAAAAAATATCACCTCGAAGGAAACTATACAAAACACTGAGAATGAAAAGAGAAAGGTTGAAGAAATTGGAACAGAGACAAGAGAGAGAGAGAGAGTGTAACCTTGATATACAAAAGAAGCTAAAGGAATAGAAGAAAGACTGAAAAAATGTAATGCTGGGTAGAAATAGAAGCCGAAGAAAGAGTCAAGGTGGAGGAACACTTGTGGAAACACGTCTGTCCAAGAGTTATGGAGTGGGGACGAAATTTGAGAAACAGTTCATGCCCTGCTTGCTAACCTCCCCTTCCTCCTGTACCCTTTACTTCTTTTACCTTTTTTCCTTATCTCTCCTTGGTCTGCACCCGTTCCTCTTACTTCCTCTTACCTTTCCACCTTTTTCCTTATGCTTTTTCGTTATGCACCGCTTCTTTTCCCCCTTTCTACACTCAATTCTTACTCCCTACTGACTCTTCCTTCTTACTTCCCCCTTTGTCCGCTTGTCACTCTTCCTCTCCTGCTCCCTTGCTCTGTAACAAGGATGAAATAGGAAGGAAGATGATTTTTGGCTGGATGAAGGATGCAATATTTATAAAGAAAAGAGAAACGGGAGTGGTGGGGAAGAAATGAAGAATACGTAGGAGGAAAGAGGGAGGAAACTGAAGGAGAGGAGGGGATCGTAAAATATGACACGGGAGGTGGATGGGATGGAAAATAGGGGAAGTCTTGTAGTAAAGAAGAGTTTGGGAAATTTTTTTGAAAAGAGGAAAGGGGAAATAATGACGAAGTCTTCAGGATAGAGAAGTTGGGAAGGGAAGGACACTGTAAGAATAGAGGAAATTAGGATGACAGGGAGGGTAAGGAAGAGCGAAGGGTGAGGAGGCTGTGAGTGTGCGTGTGTGTGTGCCTGTGTGGGTGTGTATGAGGAGGGAGAGATGAAGGGAGAAGAGGATAAGGAGACGGTAGGGAAGAGAGTGGAAATAAAGAACAAAACCGATATTTGGCAAAGTTTTCACGATGTAATCACAGCCCAAGTTGGTCGAGGCGAGGGAAGTTTGAAGTTTAAGGCGGGTTCCCCTCTTCTTCCCATCTTACTCTCTTTCTCTCTCTCTTTCTCTCTCTCTCTCTCTCTCTCTCTCTCTCTCTCTCTCTCTCTGGGCTTTTCTTCACCCGGTATTTTATTTTTTTCCTTCCCCCTCTCTCACACACGTCCGTCCTTCACCTTTATCGCCAATCTTTCAAACTTAAAACCTGTTATCTTCTTTGGTCTTATTCCCTCCTCTCCACACCTTTCCTTCTTCTCCTGCATCATTATCCTCCCTTCCTTTCTTCCCTTTCTCCAGCGCCATCTCGTTTTTTTTTCTTCCTCCTCATTCTCTCCTGTATCATCATTCTTCCTCGTGCTTTCTCCTTCGCTAGTAGTATTAGTAGTATTAGTAGTAGTAGTAGTAGTAATTCTTCAGTTATACGTATGTGTGTTCTGTATACGTAATCATATATATTGTTTAGGGCACCGTATAATTGATGTTGAGATTGATGAAGGCTCTTTTAGTTATAATCACCCATAACTACTTGTCTCTTGTTCGTGTTTGTGAATGAGAACCATCTACTAGTCTCTCTCTCTCTCTCTCTCTCTCTCTCTCTCTCTCTCTCTCTCTCTCTCTCTCTCTCTCTCTCATTGTTCTGCATCTGTTGCTGACGTTTCCTTTGTCTTACGTACCTCAAATTTCGACAATGCTTTCACTACTTTGCATTTTTATCTTTTACAATGGCCTTCTCTAACACACTGTTCACCACCACCGCCACCGCCACCACCACCACCACTACCTTCACTGCCTTCAAGCTAATACAATTCTCTCAATAAAGGGGATGCACCCTCTCTCTCTCTCTCTCTCTCTCTCTCTCTCTCTCTCTCTCTCTCTCTCTCTCTCTCTCTCTCTCTCTCTCCCTGAAAAGATAAGGAGATGAGGAAGAGAGAGAGAGAGAGAGAGAGAGAGAGAGAGAGAGAGAGAGAGAGAGAGAGAGAGAGAGAGAGAGAGAGAGAGAGAGAGAGTTTGAGTGTGTTTGTGCATAAAAATACCATGAACATTTGACACTCATGTGAGGGAAGGGAAGTAAGTAGCGGGGAAGCACCAGTGAACACCGCAAACTGTCGAGCAAACTTTGGCCGCCAGAGGGGAGCCGTGTTCGGTGATGCGGCTGAAGAGACGCATGTTTGGAAGTCCCTCATTTGAACCATGGCCAGCTGGGGAGTGTGATACTTCCACATAAAAAGAGAAGAAAAATTGTGTATTAGGAGATAATTGGGTTATGTTTGCCTTCTTAAAATAACTTAATCTTGAATATGAACGCTTCTCTCTCTCTCTCTCTCTCTCTCTCTCTCTCTCTCTCTCTCTCTCTCTCTCTCTCTCTCTCTCTCTCTCTCTCTCCAGGTTTATAATGGCATACTTAACTACATATTAAACTGCCATATTAAACTGTATGGTGACAGTGTACTTGGCGAGGTGTACATATGGCAGGCTTGGTATGAGAGAGAGAGAGAGAGAGAGAGAGAGAGAGAGAGAGAGAGAGAGAGAGAGAGAGAGAGAGAGAGAGAGAGAGAGAGAGCCCATCGGTTTAACTTGGTGACAGACGGACACAACACACACTCGGCCCATTTCCTCCTTGATACATCTTCTCTCCCTCACTCCCCATTCCATCCATCACCCCTGACACCCTGACGCCCTCCTCCCCCTGCCCATCCCTCCTCTCCTTCCCCCACCAGCCTTTCTCCCCGTTACTCTCTTCCACCTTTTAGCCTCCACTTATCTTGCCCCATCATCCACCCCAGTGCCACCTTTCAGCTGCCACTTGCCCACATGTTAAGGTTATGTCTCTAATCGCTTGACATTTCCTTTCCCGTCACGTCTTCTCCCTCTCTCGACTGGCGCGTCACTGCCTCTCGTGGATGACAGGACGAGGTGGCAAATGTTTCAGTGTTTTTGTTCCTTGTTCGTAATCTTTCAGTTGGTGTTGTTGGATTACTTTCTGTTGTTGGTTCTATTCCGTTCCCGTGTGGTTTTTATTTTCGTGTACTGTGTTCAAGAGAAATTACTGGAAATTGTGTATATGAGGATAAAACTTAAGGTCAGAATATGACGCTAAAAAATTTGATCCAATCTGCTTAACTTGTAATGTTTCTTTTTTTTTTTTTAAGTTTGCTTGCATAGTTTTTTTTTTTAATCAATTTTCATTTAAGGAAAATGTCAGAATTTTCGGATAAGACGAACTGGAACTAAATTTTTTATGCTTTTCATTACAACTTTTCCTTTTAATATTTAATTCTTTGAGATGTATTAAACAACTCATACATTATTTTCTTCAGACATTATGAAATTTTTTGGCAATTTTTTTCAACAAACGTAAGAGAAAGAATATATTTTTTTTACTTCCTTCAAACATATTACTTTCTTATCACACATATTGCTATTTCCCAACAACAGTTCTTTGCATCATACGTTTCTCTTTCCAGGAAAACAAACATATTGAAATCGGTTGATAACTTTGGGAGGAGATGCATTTTGAATATGTAGTGAAGATAATTTTGAAATACTCTATGAAATGTTAGGTTGGTTCGACTATTCTCCTTATCCATTATTCTCTCTCTCTCTCTCTCTCTCTCTCTCTCTCTCTCTCTCTCTCTCTCTCTCTCTCTCTCTCTCTCTCTCTCTCTCTCTCTCTCTCTCTCTCTCTCTCTCTCTCTCTCTCTCTCTCTCTCTCTCTCTCTCTCTCCAGTTCTCGTCTTTCAAATGGCTTCTTCTTTCTTTAACTTATTCTTTCATTTTCTGATGTCTTTATTTTTTCTTACTTCATTTTTCTTCTTTCTTGTGTTACTTTCTTTTCTGCTCTTCCTTTGTTACTCCTGCAACTTTAGTTTCCTGTCTTTGGCATTTCCTCTCCGACTTTGCTACGCTTTTTCCACACTTCTTCCGATTTCTCATCTACCTCCTCGTGTGTGTGTGTGTGTGTGTGTGTGTGTTGGAAGGTGTAAATAGCAGTGGTTATATTGTGAAAGTGATCTTTATAATGATGGTGTTTGTTATTTATTATTATTATTATTATTATTATTATTATTATTATTATCATTATTATTATTATTATTATTATCATCATCATCATCATCATCATCATCATCATTTAAAGTAGTATTGCACTTATAATTGTTCTGCTAGTGACAGCCGCTCGATTAAACTTGAAATGTACGCTAGTTATTAAAATACTGTCCTGCTGACACGCGATGACTGATGTGAGAGAGAGAGAGAGAGAGAGAGAGAGAGAGAGAGAGAGAGAGAGAGAGAGAGAGAGAGAGAGAATGATATCCTTTAATCTCTCCCAACGTTCACTTCCCTCTTCTCAATTACTCTTCTAAACTTTGTCTCTTGCTTTCCACATCCCTGACAGTTAATCACACCACTCATGCCAGGCTGCGACGGTCGGGAGCTTCCAGTTGTTTCACGCCCGAGAACAGTATGGGTGGCTGCGTGGTCCTGTTCTCCTTTATAGATTGTAAATTCATTAAAAGATTACATTTCATCACTTACCTTTCATCAACTCATCCTGGAAAAAAAAAAAAATACGGCAAATTCACCCTTTTTTCCTTTCTGTTCATTTTTTTTCTGTTAATCTTTTTTATTACGGTAATTCTGCCATTGTGGAAGATTCTAAGTAATAAAGGAAGGCAATATAGTTGTGAAGCTCTTAATTAATGCTGCGTGCGTGTGCCTGCATGACGAGCTGAGTGAAGGTTGAAGTAGAGAGAGAGAGAGAGAGAGAGAGAGAGAGAGAGAGAGAGAGAGAGAGAGGTGACGGGAAGGATAATGAAGGAGAGGAACACAAATGAGGAACAAACTGTAAGTGCTTGTCCGTACGAGGAACTAATCACAAACTTTTTACTTATTTACTAATTTATTTATTTGTTACCTTAGATAGAAAGTTATTTTATTACTAACCCTAGATAAAGGAACAGGAAGCTAAAAATGCAAATATATGTGATAGAATTAAATAACCTCATTCATTTTCATCCATAATTATTCATTCCTCATTAGCGATTCCTTGTTCTTTCCCTCCCACCTCCTCCATCAACACCACCATCACCGACGCCCCCCGCTGCATCACCGCCGATGCAACATACCCTCGCATGTCCGTTTTTTCCCCTTCCGCTCGCATTTCTCTGTGTTGCACCTGATATATTAAACCTTTGTGTTCCTCCGTGCGTTATGAGAGACTTGGATTGTTTCGGCCTCTTTGGTGTAGTTTATCATTTGCCTCTCTTATCTCGTTCCTTGTTCCTTGCTTCTTCTCCCTTCCCTTATCCTTTCACAGCGCTCTCCTTACCTCCCTCCTTCCTCTCCCATCTCGCGCACCTCTCAGTAAGGTTCGTCCCTGCTTGGTGCATTCAGGAGGCACATATCACAAGTCTCCTCACCTTCTTTATACCTCCTTTGGTCCTTTTCTCTCTCCTCTCCTCCTCCTCCGTCCTCTTACTACTCTTCGCAACTCTTCTCCTTCTCCTCTTCCTCCGTCTGTTCACTCAACTTTGCAGATTCCCTCCTCCTTCTCCTCTTCTTCCTCCTCCTTCTCCTCCTGCATTCCTGTTAGTGTCTGCCTTGACGACTCCAATGATTTTCCTCCTTCAAGATAAATGAAAGTGATTTGGGTTGAGAACTGCAGTTTGCGAGTGAATGTGGTAAGAGTTGCGACGGGCTGGTGGAAAAGTGGTTCAGTGTATGCACGAGAGAGAGAGAGAGAGAGAGAGAGAGAGAGAGAGAGAGAGAGAGAGAGAGAGAGAGAGAGGAGAGGGAAAGGGAGAGAGGAATGGTGTCAGAGTTCCCCCTTTAAGTCTGGAAGGACGTGGGTGTGTGGGTGTGTCGGTGTAAAAGTATATTTGAAAGGCTTATGTCAGATCGAGGCTCGCTGTAACTCTCTCCTTTGTATTAGTTTATAGTTTGAGCTTCTGACCGACCCGCATTCCACACACACACACACACACACACACACACACACACACACACTGACCTCAGACACGAGACGCAATGGGACGGTCTCATTCTCTCGTCCGTGTTGCGAGATAGATGGGTGAATGAGTCAAGCTGGTAGATAGTTAGATAAATGCTGATAGATGGATAAATACATTGACAAGGGACTAAAGCTTACTAGTGTTTGCCTTCTTATAGATGATAAGGTAGATAGTTAACCCTTTCACTGCTAGTTAATATTTCCCATGATCATATACAACTTTTAAATTAATAGGTTTCATGCCACAGTCTCTTAGAATACGTAGTTATGTAGCTTAGCAATGATTAAATTAACGTCACATTCTTCATCTTTCTTTATATCCGGGCAAACGATTTATCACAATACTCTGAATATTGACAAAAGACGCCCATAGTAGTAAAAGCGTTAATGCTGATCAATAGTGCATTCTGAGAGAGAAGAATTGATAGATACACACCACGCATGTTACTTTGTGGTCATAACCTTGGCAGTTTATATGGAGTTTGGCTGTCAGGGCTGGAAACTGAAGCCTGGCGTACTGGGACACCTTAAGCCTCCAGTAGTGTCTTCATCAGCAGGTTCAGAGCAGGTTATGATAGCTTATTATAGAGGGGAGCAGTAAGGGACGGGTAGGGGGCTCGACTGTGAGTCAGGTGGAGGGGTGTAAGGGAAAGACAGGGAGAAAGCTGACTGTGGGAGATGTGGATTAGTGCAAAGCTGGTTCAGGAGGGAAAGGTGGGCAGGAGCAGCGGACAGAAGAGGGAGAAAATAATGGATATTTTCAGGCTACGAAAGAAGGCGAAGGGAGGTAAAATAAAGTTGGGATTTTTGGTAATAATATCATGATTTAATTTCCTCCTCTATAATTGCATGATCACAACTGTTATCACTGCAAATTTCAGCGGCCGGAAAGCATGTCAGAGAGAGAGAGAGAGAGAGAGAGAGAGAGAGAGAGAGAGAGAGAGAGAGAGAGAGAGAGAGAGAGAGAGAGAGAGAGAGAGAGAGAGAGAGAGAGAGAGAGAGAGGGAAACAATACACCTAGATAATTATAATTGCATCTATGGGAATCAATACTCACTTGCTTGTCACCTGGTCACACACACACACACACACACACACACAACTCCATTTTCCTGTTCTCTTATCTGACTTCCTTGCTAGACCTTTATGTTTTTACTCTCTCTCTCTCTCTCTCTCTCTCTCTCTCTCTCTCTCTCTCTCTCTCTCTCTCTCTCTCTCTCTCTCTCTCTCTCTCTCTCTCTCGAGGATTAATAACCAAATGGTGGAAATTACTGGAGGAATAATGAACTGAAAAGGGGAATAGGGAGAAAGAATATAAACAAAGGAGAGAAAGAAATAAAGGAGCGTGTTCGAGGGAAAAGGAATAGAGAGAGAGAGAGATAGAGAAAAAAGGAAAAGATTGCAAGGAAAGAACGGAGGGCTGAGAAAAGAGAGGGAAAGTTACGCAGGCAAGGAAGCAGGAAATTTCGTGGAAAAAGAGGAACAAAAAATGAAGTAGCGAGCGTTAAGTGCAAGATAAAACTGACGAGAGAAGTGGAGAAGGAGGAGAGGGAGAAGGAAAAAAAGGGAGGATGAGAGACGATGATAATGTAGAAGAAGAAAAGGAGGAAGAGGAGGAGGAGGAGGAGGAGGAGGAGGAGGAGGAGGAGTATTATGTCTCCGTGTTGGCATATGATTAGCGGGTCTATGCTTTCATTTCACCCTTTCCCTTCTCTCTCTCTCTCTCTCTCTCTCTCTCTCTCTCTCTCTCTCTGGAACGTAATTATCTATCTTTTCTGTCTCCCTTTCTTCCTCCTTTCCTCCTCCTTCAGACAATAACTACATTCCTTTGTCTTCCCTTTACTTCTTTCTTTGCTTTCGTGTTTTCCTTCGCCTCTCCTCTCTCCTTCCTGTCTTTCTCCTTTAGTCTCTCTCCTCTCCCTCCCTGAGTCTTTCCTTCCCGGCCTCCTTCGCTCCTGGTCCGCGTCAAGGAACTGAAACAAGACAAACACTCAAGCACTTTACTTAGACGTTCACACAAAAAGCTTCTGTCCTTTCCTTGCATGGATATTCGTTATTTCATCGTTTATAATGTTTTTGTAAGTACCAAGAGTGTGTCTCTCTCTTTCCTGGATTCTCTCATGTTTATTCCGTCTTCTCTCGCCTTCGTAACTATTATCAGGTGTTCAGTGGTTAATTCTTTCGTTTCTTCTTGTCTTTTCAGCCCAATTTCCTTTGGCTAATACGTCACGGCTGCTCATTATAAACAAACCAGCGGTGATTCATATTTGTTGACTTTAATATGGGAATAAGGTGAGTGTGAGGCTTTCCGGCGCTTAGGTGTGCAAGTACTTAATCATAATACCTGGCTTTATAGATTGATTTGTGGAGTGCTTCAAAATGTTAGGCGGAATTAGTGGGCGTGATGGAAGGTGTCGTGTTTGCGTTGTTCCGTCCCACACCTGTGTAATGGGTTAGGACAGGTGACCTTCCCTCGTGCCAGGTGAGTGATGAGTGTAGGTGTGTAGTGAGGATCTGCACCTGTTGTTATTGTGTAGCCATAAGTCCCTGTACACACACACACACACACACACACACACACACACACACACACACACACACACACACACACACACACGGGCTGGATATATTTTCCGTACCTATGAACATTTTCGTCGCTCATTAATTTATTTACGGGTGAGTGTTGATCCTCTATTTGATCTGATGTGAAAAGGTAATCCAAAATGAGGCTGGATAATAATTACTCTATACATTTTTATTAATACACTGTAGAGAGAGAGAGAGAGAGAGAGAGAGAGAGAGAGAGAGAGAGAGAGAGAGAGAGAGAGAGAGAGAGAGAGAGAGACTATAACCGAGTATTAATATAGCGGAATGGGTTTCGCTGTAGAAGCAAATGATATTGGCCGCATGCTGGGAGTCATTTCGTTGATGTCCGTTTCCCCTAAGTGTCTTAAGGGGAGTCTTGTTCTCCCTTGTAAGGACACTGAGAAAGACGCACTGAGTGTCCAGGAGAAGTGATTGCGTGGAGGAAAGAGCAAAAAACAAATAATATCCAAGTAGTCCACCATTAGACATTATTCATTGTGTGTGTGTGAGTGTGTGTGTGTGTGTGTGTGTGTGTGTGACTGAGTAGGTACGTGAATTCATGTGTGTACTCAAAGGATTTAACGTCGCCTCTCCTTGTGTGAACCATCCTCTCCCTCTCCCTCTCCCTCTCCCTCTCCCACTCTCTGTTCCTTTCCGTCCCTCCCCTGCTTCTGACTAATCCCACCATTGCCATTTGGAACGGGAACGGAATCCAATACTGGTCTGGTCTATCCTTCTGTGTGTGTGTGTAGGTGTGTGTGTGTGTGTGTGTGTGTGTGTGTGTGTGTGTGTGTGTGTGTGTGTGTGTGTGTTGGTGTGGAGCTATTGTGCTGTGTATTGTGGTTGTGTTGTACAGTGTTATGGTGTGGTACTGCAGTGGTGTTGTGGTGTGGTGTACTGTGGTGTTGCAGTATGGTATAGCTGGCTTACATGTTTCAATTTATCCTCATCGTTGTGTGATAGTGAAGTGAGACAGTGTTATAGTGAGTGTTGAGTGTGCGTGTGAAGTAATCCCCTTTATTGTGTCCCGTGAAGCACTCAACCCTCTCTGTTATTTCCTCTTTTTTTTTATTTCTCTCCTTTTATTCTTCCACTCCTCGTTTCCCCTTGCACTTCCTCCATTATTCGATTGCGTTATCTAATATTCCTTCTCTCTTCCATCCTTTATTCATCGTCTCCTTCTCCATTCGCACAGTTGTCGTCTCTTCTCCAGTGTTTTCTTGTACTTCACTTATTGCCTTTTTGAACGTTGAGTCTTTTTCATTTGTTGTTTTTTTTTGTATTTTTATCTTCCGTCTTTCCTTTTTCCCTTTCTATTTTTTTTCCTTCTATCATTCTTCCTGTTTTCAGTTCCATGTTCTATTTTTCCATCTTATGAGTCTATGTTCTTCCTTCCCTTGTATATACATCATCCTATCTTCCCTTTCAATTTTCCATCTCATCTTATATTTCCCATATTACTTATTTCAAACTATTATATTTTCTCCTTGTCTCCCTTTCTCTTTCTTCATTCTTCCTCATGATTTGCGTTTCATCCTTTTCTGCCACACTTTTCTGTTCTTTCTGTCCAAGATTCTGTCTATTCCTGTGCTTTGATCTTTTCCCTTCCCAGCCACTCTTCTCTCCTTCCTTCCTTCTTCCTTCTTCCCTCCCTCCATTCCTTCCTTCCTTCCTTCCTTCCAGTCTTATTTAATATACCTTGTGACTTCTTTCTCTTCCTCTTTCTCCTCTTCCTCGTTAACCCTTCCTTCCTTCTTCCCCTCCCTCCCCCCCTCCATTCTTTCCTTCCTTTCTTCCTTCCTTCCTTTCTTCTTTGTCTCTTTCTTTCCTTTCCTCCTCCCTCCCTTCCTTCCTGTTTCTTATTCAATCCACTTTGTGTCGACCTCCTCCTCCTTCTCCTCCTCCTCCTCTTCCTCCTCTTCCTCCTCTTCCTCCTCCTCCTCCTCCTCCTCTTCCACATTATCTCCACATTAGGAATTCAACAAATGCACTGTGGTGAAAATGGTTGCCTACAGAAGGAGGGAATGCAAATCCTTTGTAGAGCTGCAGATTTTTTGATGGTGCGCGTTAGGTGGTGTTAGGAGGAGGAGGAGGAGGAGGAGAAGGAGGAGGTAGAGGAAGAGGAGGAGGAGGAGGAAGTGTTTGTAGAGAGATGAGAGGAGTGTAGCTAAGGATGTTTGATGCTGTATTGTGTTGTGTTGACTTGTGTGTTTTGAGGTGTTGTAAGGTGTGTGTGTGTGTGTGTGTGTGTGTGTACGGATGTGATGGCGCTTAATCTAGTGACTGATGATAAAGGAGGAAGCTGCAGTGACGGTAATGGTGATTGTTATTGCTTCGATAATGCCTGTGATGGTGATGACAGTATTGACGATGAGGTAAAAATTGCAACCTGTTCTTTTCTTTTCATTTTACCTTTCCCTCCCACACATACACGCACACACACACACACACACACACACGCGGAGTCTTAAAAACTAATACGCTCTTCATGAACAAAAGAAAAAAAAAAGAAGAGGAACTTAATGTCGTTCTTTATATTTTCACTAATTAGAGAAGACAACATGACAGTCTCGCAGGGAAGCCTATAACAGAAAGCCCCGGACGACGACGGAGGAGGAACTTGAGAACACAATGACGGAAAAAATAATGAGACTTCAGGAGATAAGTTGACCTATACAAGGCGGCTCCTGAACATATGAAATTTACTTACTCGTCAATATCACCATTCAAAAACTTATTAAACCTTTTCTTGAATCTTTGTAATGTTTGTTGCTGGTATTTTTCTTTTTTTTTCACTCATTTGCAATTCTTTTCGTGAGATACCCTAATTTCCAAGTCTGATTTTTGTCAAGCTTATAATTACACTCCTTCCCTGACTAAAAGAGCCTCATTTACAACAAAAGGAAGGAGAAGGGGGAAAAAAGAAAAGGAAAAGTAGAAGGAGGAAGAGGTATTGGAAAAGGAGATAGAAGAAAGAGCAAACAAATGGAGAGAGAGAGAGAGAGAGAGAGAGAGAGAGAGAGAGAGAGAGAGAGAGAGAGAGAGAGAGAGAGAGTGGTGTGTGGGAGGGAGGAGGCATGACAGACGCCGTGGTGTTTGAAAGGGAATTGATAAAACCAGAAGGAGTAGGGGGAGGAAGAGGAGGAGGAGGAGGAGGAGGAGAAGGTAACTGAAACTATACGAGTAAAGGATGTTTGTGGCAGCGGTCAATATCAAACCTTGAGAGAGAGAGAGAGAGAGAGAGAGAGAGAGAGAGAGAGAGAGAGAGAGAGAGAGAGAGAGAGAGAGAGAGAGAGAAAGAGAGAGAGACTTCTTAGTAACTCCCGAAATAACTGTTTGGTCTATTTAATTCACGTTGTGCACTTTGATCTTCACCTCGAGGGAACACCTTTTGGAACTTGCTGGATCTACGAATTTTGATAATGGTGATGAGGTAGGCAGCCAGGCAGAGAGAGAGAGAAAGAGAGAGAGAGAGGGAGAGAGAGAGAGAGAGAGGGAGAAAAATTTATGTGATTGGATGATTAACGGACTCATTATTGTCTTAAATTTTCTATTGGAGGAGAAAAAAAAATCTTTCTTCGTCGTTTTCTGTGTTTTCACTCTCCCCTTCCTTTCCGTCACGCCTCGTCATCCTTCGTCGCTCTTTACTTTTCTCTAGCCACTCACCCCATCACCACTTCCCCCTCACCCCCATTCATGCACCATCCACCCTCACCAGCCTCTCCTCCGCCACAGTCAAGGGCGTCTCCGTCTTGCGATAAAGATGAGCATAACATTTTCTTCCCATTCTCATTATGTTCTGTTGCTTAATTAGTTCGCTTGATATTGTTTTTGTGTTCTTTCCTGAAATTTTCCCTCGTTTTCTTTCTTGTTATTTGTTCGTAGGAGTTTGTCTGTTCGCCTTCTGTCGCGTCACTGTCTCGTGGCCTCACATTGAGTTTCCTGTCTATTTTAGTTTAAGGAATTATAGTTTGCCAATGTTTTCCTCTTGTCTTTACCTGTGTTTTTTTTTTTGCTATTTTTACTCGTATTTTTATTCATAAATGTATGTGTTATATGATTTAATTAAATATTTACCCTTTTTTGTGTGTGTCAGTTTGTTTCTCTGCTTTTGAACACCAATTTCACCTCCGCTCACTGTTTTGCATTTTTATACATCATATATATATTTTTTTTTCGTTCGTTGGCCTCCCTTTCATTGTGCCATTGCTATTGCGTAATTTTTATTAGGATGTAATTAATTTCCAGAATGTATTCCTCCGTACATGCGTGGTGGCAGAGGGCGGCGGCAGTGAGTGGGTGCAAGCTGCCGCCGAGTCGCAAGAGAGCCACGCTGGCCTGTGTTTCCCCTGCATTGTTTTCCTTCACGTTAACCTTCCCTTTATCACGTTACGTCCAGAGCGGCTCCCTTCCATTGCAGCAGCCTCCCTTCATCCCTCACTCTCTCTAGTCTGCGTCTGGCTGTCTTTCTGACTGGCTGGCTGGCTGGCTAATGGCTGGTCTGTCCTTCAATCAATGGTCAGTTTCTCATAGAGCCTGTGGAGTGGATGAGTCTGTCACAGGTAACTAATGTTGAAGTGGATGCGTGCGCCCCTCCTCACCACATATACGAAATAATCAAGACTTTTCCACAAACATTACATTCAGACAGATGTAGGGCGGCCGCCAGAGTGCAGCAGGTGTAATGACTAGAGGCATGTAACCGTATATCAATGTGAATGTAAATTACTGATTAGAGTCAAGGAGGTAGAGGAGTAACCTTTAACATATACGGGATAGTGTACACCAGATACATCTTGTTTACTCTTGCAGGTGGTGTTCATTGTGAATCTAACTAAAAATGAAAAACAGGCAAGTCTCAAGGACAGCCTTTGCCAGTGTGTCACGTGTGCCAGTGGTTCCTAAAGGTGACAAGTGTAATGAGGTACACCCGCCGAGGCTTTGAGTCAGGTGTTGAGCGTCAAGGGGATATTTTCACCTGCATCCGGTAACCTGAGTCACATGTGGCGATGGTGGAGGTAGTGGTGCATCGTAATGTGGCCTGTCGGGGTACGCAATCTGGCCGCCACGCCCCTCGGTGGCTCCCCTTTATAGGACCTCGCGCAGCCTCCCTTCCGCTGGTACCAGGCAGGGACTGAAATATTTACTTCGGAATGAGGCCTGAGGAGCGACGACTGCTGGAGGAGGAGGAACAGGAAGAAAGTAACTAGTGGAGAAGGAAGAGTATATGATCTTCAGCAGCTGATGAAGAAAACGAGGTATAACATGACAAGGTATTACCTAACGACCTGACCTGCTGACGCCTCGCCTGACCCTTCCCTTACACTCGGTCCGTCCACGTTCCTTCCCTTCCTGAACATACTGGTGAGCTACGGCCAGTACTCGTCTGCACCCTGCATTGACGCGATAAGTCAGTCGGTTCACATCTCGCTGAGCTATGAGGGCGTGAGCTACAGGGCGTGAGGCTTCTGAACAATGAGCATTTCATCCTTGAATATACGCAATAATTATGAAAAATGTAGAACACTAGGAATAATTGCAGTGATAATGGTGGTGAAAATTATTCTTTCTTATTAAAAAAAAAAAAAAAACTGTCCACTGAACTGCTTCTGGTAAGAGGTCATGGATCTTCACTCATTGTTGGAAAGTACTTCTAATATATATCAGAGCGTAAACAGAAGCACTGAACGTTACTAATATCCTGAACTGGTTATAAAATCTGAAGAAAGAACTAAAGATGCGCTCCTTAACGCTGGAAACTGTGTAACAGAGAAAAAAATTAATGCCTTTGACTTAAAAGAGAGAGAAAAAAAAAGATTAGCGAGAAAGAGTTGAAGTGAGGCTTAGCAGTGCAGGGAGGGGGGGCGCCGCGCCACTCTGGGCAAACTGCTTCAGAAATGAGTGAAGAGTTCATTAAGAAAGAGAATACAGGAAAAGGCGAGTGACGGAAATCTTGACACACTTCACAAAGGGGAACACAAGAAACGTTTAAAGAAGCAACGAATTTCTTGGAAGCTAAATCAACGTGTTTCTTTTTTTCTATTTTTACTTTTCTCTTTAGAGGAGGCGCGATTAGCGTTTTGTTTTCCTTTGATGTATTTCATAACGCTTAGTCGGCTTGCCTGCTTGTGTTGTGAAGGGTTGTGTAGCTCATGGCGAAGACAACCTGTTAAACACACACACACACACACACACACACACACACAATAGGCAACAAATACGCGAAAATATAAATCAGTGAACCCTTAAAACGCAACAGATAAAAAAAAAAAAAATAACAAAACCGCGGAAAAAACGAAACAATGTATAAGAGACAATAACAAAAGCAACACCATAAACACCATCGACAGCAGTAACAGGAGGACGAAGAAATAAAGAACAGGAAAAAGGAACAAAACAAAACAACAAAACAGTCAAAACACGAACACAACAATAAAGGATGAGAAAAGAAATCACATAAGTTTGGAATGTGTTGGTGGTGGTGGTGGTGGTGGTGGTGGTGATGGTGGTGGTAGTGGTGGAAAGAGGGAGAGAGAGATGAAAGGAGACCAGGTGAGAGAAAACAAGGTGAAGAGTTAGGACAAGAGAGAGAGAGAGAGAGAGAGAGAGAGAGAGAGAGAGAGAGAGAGAGAGAGAGAGAGAGAGAGAGAGAGAGAGAGAGAGAGAGAGAGAGAGAGAGAGAGAATAAATCATGCAAAGCGAAGGATATTACGAATTAAAAAAAAAAAGAGGATAAGGAGGAAGGAGGAAGGAAGCAACGGAGGCAAAAATATGGAAGAATAGAGGGAAAATAGATAGACAATCAGTTTTATGCTGGAGCGACTGAAATGAAGGACAAGAGGAAGGAAGGCAAAGTTGATTGATGCACGGTGGGGAATAAAGTGGAGGAAGGAGAGGGAAGATAAATGACTCACTGGTGAAAAGGAGGAGAAGGTGACGCGGGACGAGAGAGGAGAGGAGGAAATAAGAGAGATGAGGATGGAAAAATAATGCACAAAAATGAAAAAGGGGAGAGAGAGAGAGAGAGAGAGAGAGAGAGAGAGAGAGAGAGAGAGAGAGAGAGAGAGAGAGAGAGAGAGAGAGAGAGAGAGAGAGAGAGATGTTCCTTTAAAAAAAAAAATAAATCAATACCTAGAGAGATCTGTGCCAGTCTTTCATCTCTCCCAGCCACCACCATCACCACCACCACCCTTGTACATCACCTAGTCACCTGCCAATACTACCTGTTGTAATGGCCACCACACCTGCATTCCAAGCCCCTGAAATAACCAGCTATTATTGGTAGACACTTTAATTTTTGTTATTTGCCTATTTTGACCTGCATGTAATAAGTAATATATAAGCAATCTGAAATTA
>NC_087170.1:21668994-21758994 GCF_035594125.1 Scylla paramamosain | reverse complement strand
ATGTCCCCTCCATTGTTACGGCTGACGGTCTGGCTGTTGGCGCTGCTCTTATTTCACGCTTTTGACAATAGTTTTACTTATCATTTTAGTGGATGTAGCGGGAAAATAGTGTGTGTGTGTGTGTGTGTGTGTAGGCTCTCTCTCTCTCTCTCTCTCTCTTTCTTCTTTTTCTCCCTTTCTTCCCTTTTCCCGCCACCTTCCACCCTCTTCTTCCCCTGTCCCTCCCTCCATTACTCATACACATACACACACCAGCTTGACTTGACGCTTGTGTGTTTGATTCAAGGCGGCCACGAGTTCAGACGTTTCCTGTGCTAATGGTGGTGGTGGTGGTAGTAGTAGTGGTAGCAGTTGTAGAATTTCTATTAATCATAGTTTCACAAGCATCAAGGAGAGGCAGTTATAGCAGGTTTTCGACACAAGGTGAAATACCGAGAATATATTATGATTAAGCTGGGGGAGGGACAGCCGAGAAAGGCGTTGTGTAGGACCCTGTGACTTAGGGCCACTAACATCGGCAATAAAGGAAGCATGAAGTGACTAGGTCAGCTGTGCGCCGCCTGTTCCATCCAAAGTTTCATAACCAGTCGCGTTATCAGAAGCGCCGTCCACTAATTCTTCACCCTCCGTACATTTCCTCAATCTACACTATAACTCCCACTGTTGTCCTCCATCTTTACCAAACACACCATCTCCGTTGTAGGAGGTTTGAAGTGGAAGGACGGTGGGCTTGTGTGGACGGTGAACGCGTGGTCAGCGGTGGCGGCAACAACTTCTAATGTTGAGGCAAGTACTGTAGTAAGCTCCATAGTATCTTGAAATCATGCCGAATTGCCGAGTACGTGCTTTCGTTTCATCCACGTTGCTCGTGATGGGGAGTTTTAATAATACCAGGAGTTGACCATTCATGTAAACTATTATTAATTTACGCATGAAAATAAACCTCAAACAATATGTTGGAGTTTTAATAATACCAGGAGTTGACCATTCATGTAAACTTTATTATTAATTTACGCATGAAAATAAACCTCAAACAATATAACATAGTAAGGCTTAGTGGTATCCCCCACGGACGTAGACAGTGTTGACAATGGTGCGGTAGTCAGTCACCACCTGCCGCTGTGTGTTGATGACGGTCCTCACCACCGGGGAGGTCAGGTGCACGCTGCAACAAACGAGAATATTGTAGGAACAGGTACACTAACACTAATCAAGCAATCAACAGGTACACTAACCAGGAATACGTTACTAGCCTAATACTTTCATAACCTGTAAGCACCCCTGTTCGTTACGTTCTAAGCATCACACATCGTTAAAAAGGTTACTTACGTTTCTGTGGCCGTAATTGTGAAGGGCATGTGGATGATGTTGTAGGAGGTGTGGGTGAGAGTGACGTGGCTGACTGACGTTCTCACGTCCAGGCGGAAGTCAGATTTGGTTTCCGTGAGGGTGACGTATTCTGGGCGGTAGATCACAGTGGTGGCGATGGCCACCTGGTCATTGACGGGCGTTACCACAACCTGCGAGTAGAGTTAGTTGTACGAGTAGAAGTTAAAAGACAACGCTCCACAGATACTCAGATGTATAAACTCGTGCAACTAGTCAACTCACCTGCTGGACAGGCCTAGTTGCAGTCTCCACCACAAACTGCGTCAGGGTCACACTGTAGCTGTTAAACACAATGTCCGTGAGTGTGGTGAACCTGTCAATGGTCACAGTCACAGTGACTGTCGGTGTGGCCTGTTGCCGGATGACGCTTGTGCCCCGCTGGAAAGAAGCGGCACCACCTTGGCCACCGGTGCCAGTGGCACCACCGAACCCAGGGCCACCGGTGCCAGTGGCACCACCGAACCCAGGGAAGCCGGCAACTCCCCGTCCTGCAGCAGCTCCAGCAAAGGCCGCTCCACCGGCACCCGAGGGACGCCCAGCGCCTGCAAAACCAGCGAAGCCACTGCCAGCGGCACCACTGCCAGACTGTCCCACCCCTTGGCCAGATGCAGAACCGCTTCCCGCCGAGCCCAACGACCCTTGGGAAGAAGCAGAGCCGGAACCACTCCCTACTGTGCCTGTGCCAGATGATCCCGTCTGGCTAGACCCAATGCCGCTCCCATACTGTTGACCCTGGCCAGGAAGAGTAAAACAAGGTTACAGTTTTGTCCTAGGACATACGTGCAAGAGATCTACGCTACAAATACGCACATTGTGTAACACATGGATGTTAAAAACTAACCTTCCCAGGCACGAATTGCAGTCCAGCCACCAGGAACAGTACAAATGTCGCCCAACACCTCATCTGTCAACATAACAATCACCGTTATCACCACAACAGGTATTATAACTCCTACCTTCCCCACAACAACACAGCCAAAACCTCACCTTGCTGGAGAATGGTGTCGTTGGTTTGGAATAACGGCGTGGAGTGGTGGAGTAAACCAGGCCGGTCCCGTCCTCACCTCGCAATGCTCCTCTCCCTCCTTCCTTTCCCTCCCGCCCCACCCTCTCCTTCTCCCTCTCCCTCTCCCTCCACCACTTCAGTCTACCCCCTTCTCAGTCAACTACCTAACCCTCACCACCACCAAAAAGAGGTCCTTAACTGCTGTATAAGCATCATCTTTGATTGTTCGTTCTCCTCATATTGTTACATTTCGTGTTTATTTGAATATAATATATCAGAGTTTGCCTCCTTACCTTAATATACACAAGGGACATTGCGTCAGCTAAATAAGGTGATTATTTTCTCTGTAGAGAGAACTCACCTTTATTTGCAAGCTGGCTTAATGAGCTGATAAAGGTCTTTCCAACAAATTATTTCGTGTCGTAATTTTTAGAGGGAAAATGGCAGCAGCGGCGAGGTGTTTGTGTGTGTGTGTGTGTGTGTGTGTGTGTGTGTGCATGGTAATGTCAGGGGTGGGCCGTCTTTTTGGTGACGACGGTAGGCCTGCAGCAGACTGTGGGTGTGCTTGGGATCCTCTCTTTCGTTACATCCTTCATTTTAGAACTTAGTTTGAATAATTAGCCTTTAACTTGCAGCGCCTGGTCAAACTGACGTGCCAAGCAAACCTTCACTCGTGCTTCCGGCCGCTGGTGATCAAATGGGTGGAAGTATTCTATTTTTTACACTAATGGGACGTTGAGGAAAATGTGTTTGAAGGTGGCTCATTTCCACACCATATACATTTTTCCCTCAGGTTCCACTGCGTCTTGACAATCAAAACTTGCTGTGCCCGTAACACGCGACTGCACAGATTCTATTGTAGTAGTTAAAAGTGAGCTTTTTTTTTTGTAGATTAACAAGTTTCCATTTTACGGTCAGTGTTGATTTGCTTTAATTGATGTGATTTGTTAAAAAAAATGAAAAGGCTCGTTTATTTTTAACAACTTATGGCTCCATCACAGGATTTTTTACCACGTCCCTGTAGCAGCTGCATATAATACTAACTGAAGGTAAATTGTTCCAAGATAATCACTCCTTGGTATTAGTCATCTTGGTGTTCGTCCACGCACGTACCAAACACTCCGTGAAACAAGGCAGGCTGTGCTGGAGGAACAGCAGGCACTAAACATTGGGAATGCTTGAGCTGATAGTCCAATTCGCAGTTCAATTCGGTTGAGATTGTATCCCTGATGTAGCAGTCAGTCCAATTCGCAGTTCAATTCGCTTAAGATTTGTAATCCTGATGCAGCAGTCAGAGGCATTAAGTCCAATTCTCAAGATTGTAAGCCTGATGCAGCAGTCAAGAGGCATTAATAGATTGGAGTATGGCAGCAGTCCAGAGGCATTATTAGATTGTATTCTAGCTAATGCAGTGGTGCCATCTCTGTATTCCCGTATTGTGTTGCCTGCTTTAGGTCCCCGTAACCTTTCCCTAAAGTGTACCTCGAAATTCTTCTCTCATACACCGATGCATGTTCTAAATCTTTCCCTCGAGAACACAATATATCTATCCACTGCATCTTACTTTTTCAACATATGCATATACTAAAGCGATATCTTCTCACTCACCTTACGCACATTATATAAAGCTTTCCCTCGAGAATACAATACATCCATTGCATCTTTCTCAGCCTATGCATCTTACCGTCTTCCCTTATGCATATATTGAACCGATATTTTTATACTTCATCTTAAAGAAAAAGGAGACGTAAAAGACTGGAATTGAAGATAAATTTTAACTTTATTTAGTACATTTCCTTTATTTAGTACATTTCCTTTACTTACGACATGTCCTCTAAGGTACACATTTCCTTTATTTACGACATGTCCTCTAAGGTACAAGACTTACAACCGTCAGATTTCATATTAATGATAGTAGCCGAAACTGGTGGAGGTGACTGTAGCAGTGGTGAACAGGATGGTGGTGGTGGTAACCCTCTGTACAAGGGTTTGGACGGACGGTACAGCCACGGTGTTGATCTGGGGGGGGGGGGGGAAACACAGTATCAGAAGCAGTTACAGATCGATATTACTTGTTATATACGATGTAAATGTATATACGATGTAAATGTATATGTCAAAAGTCTACGTCGTGATGCAATTGCCACAAGGAGTACACCTGGGCACTCACCTCATTATGAACATCGACGTGAGTAACGGTGTGGTACAAATCCTTCCTTTCCGTCTCTGTCAAGAAGGAAGTGAAGACAGACACCGCCGTCCGCACTGGGTTGATGCAGCTTGTCTCGCGCACTATGGAGATCTTTGGATGGATGAAAAAAGATTAATGTGAACGAGAATACTCGTAATAGTCTTACATCAGTGACGGTAAAACTTTCAAAATGTAACTAACACTCACAGGGGTGTTTGTGACGGCAACGACAGCAGTGACGGTCTCTGCGTCGTCGGGGATGTAGGTGTAGTCAGTGGCGAGACTAGTCACCCTCACAGTGTATGGAATCGCTGTGCTCACCCATACGTCGGACGTCACGGGGATGCGAATTGTTTGGGTCACCGTCACTGTTACCTGTAAGGTTCCGAGTACTTAAGGTGTTTAAAACCTGTGAGAAATAAGCCATAGTCATTTATCACGTACATACACCGATCCAAGTTACAGTAGCTACAGAAGTGCTTACCGTCTCTGTGACAGGATGGATCGGCTGCGGGTAGTAAGGAGCGTGCGTGTCATACGCAATCTGGCAGTGTACCTAAAAGAGCACATTGCGGGTCGGTCATTAGAACACAAGTGAGTGCAAGTATTGTAAGAATAAATTTAAGTTCTCATATCCAGAAAGGCTTTCTTTCTCACCTGTGCCAGAAGGGTCAGGAACGCAACAACAGCGGCAAAACCCATTTCTCTCGCAAGGAGTCACAGTACCTGAAACTAAATGAAACACGTAACCACAAATCAGCCACACATCGTATGTACAAAATCTCAGAGAAAAGTTTTCAATTTTCACAAAAACTCTCCACGAACACAACCCCAGACTCACCGTTCAGCGTTCTGTTGAGTGCAGTGACTGGCCTTCCCCTCCTCGCCGCGCGCCTCGTAGCCTTGCCGGACCACCCTGCGCGGCTCACCTTTCGTCTCAGCTTCGTGCTCGGCGGTTCAAAAGTTCGAGACGAGTTGAGTAGTTGGAGTGGCGCCACGTCAGCCATACAAGGCTAATCATACTTATGATTACAATGTTACTGCTCCGTGTCAGCAGTGCTAAGTGTGGGATCGAGCCCAGAAAAAAGCATAAGTACTTTATTGTAGTTTTACTTGAAGAATTATTTTTCCTGCTTAAATTTTGAACTCACACCTGATCCTCACCACTACGTTTCCAGTTCATTGAAAATCTAATACTTTGTCAGGTTTTCAAAGTCAGTAAAATGTGGAGCCTTGCTGAACGTTTTAATCTTGCAAGAACTTTCCCGTCCGCCTAGTGAGCGGCCCCGATTATAGCCTGATTTTTCAACTTAATTAACTAAGTTGAGGCTAAATGAAGTCGACGGACCAACGGGCCTGTGAAGTTCATAGCTCTCTCTCTCTCTCCCTCTCTCTCTCTCTCTCTCTCTCTCTCTCTCTCTCTCTCTCTCTCTCCCCCGTGATCTTGATAGTTATTGATTCTTCTTGCATTAAACAATCCTTTCCCCTCCCCCTATCCTTGTACACACACACACACACACACACACACACACACACAGCGGATGGTGAGCCCTATGGAATAGTAACCTATTGTTTATCTAAGTTGGAACAAATCAAGAGCAACAAACTGTCATCATCATCATCATCATCATCATCATCATCATCATCATCAACATTATCAGCGTTCCTCGTATCAGTGCGTGACGGGTAATGAGTCTGGGAATGCTCGTGTAACCATTAACCTGTGTGTGCAGTCCAGCATATTAGACTAATATGATTACTTGTTCTGCGTCACCTGCCCCAAAAATGTTACTGCTAATGTTATAGTAGTTGTCAGCACGCATTAATTACTCCATGTTGAGCTTCGAATAATTGTTGTTGTCCTATTAAATCTTGTGGAAATGAACGTAAATTCTCTCACTATAACAATAAAAGAAAGAAGACAACCACTTGACGGTATATTGTGTAGGACGGCAATAGTTGTGATCGTAACAGCTTGAGGTCTCGTTTGATACTCACGATACCATAAACGTTAGACCAGCCAGTAAAGAGACACGTGATGCTGAATAAAATAAAGGTAGTTTGTGTGAATGGAGTGTGGTGTGTGTATTTATAGCTGTGGCGCAGGGAAGTAACAAGCAGAGTGGGTGCAACATTTCCTGTTTAAAAATTAACAGAGAGCTGATATTATTAGTTCTGATGTAATGACGCGAGAAAGGAAGACTTTGTGGCATGAATTGTGTGCATACGAGAGAAGGAAAGTTAAATAAATGGTGGAACGGTGGATTAAAACCGCTTTTTAGTAGATAGATAAAAGCAAATAAAGAAGTAAACAAAAGATAGATATGATCAGTAAACAAATCAAATATATGAGGAAAAATAAAGTGAACAGATACTTAATTATCCATCCGACTCATTGGTAAAAGCTCCAGATGTGCTGTAAAGCCTATAAAGATGTAAAAGCAATTACCACACCGATACACTTAATGAGAGTCCCAGGCTAAGTGGTGGTGGTGGTAGTGGTGGTGGGGGGTGGGGGTGGACGCAGTAATGTGTGATGGTATATTTAAAATTCCCACGCATGTTGTAGCATAAAACTGCATCAGTAGACAACATGTTGACCTGCGATACACACACGTTTTATACACTAGCATGTTCGGTTTCAATTAACATAAAAAAAAAAAAAAATGGATAAAAATGTTGCGATGTAGAAAGTTTAATTATTTCAAACAGTAAATACCGAATGGATTATAATTGTTGTAAATGATTTCAACCGTTATTACGTTGTAAGAGAACAAACAACAAACAAAACAACAAACAAAAAAATACGATAAACAGATGCAACGGTAAAGAATGAATTACGCACATGAGAGTGAAGAAAAATGTGTGAGGAAACGAAACAGTGACTGCAAAACACTGAAAAACGTTGTGGGGCTTGGTACTGAACGTTTATGGCGAAAATATTACATGCCACATTGCTTATGATAATGGTAAACGTGTGTGTGTGTGTGTGTGTGTGTGTGTGTCTGTCTGTCTTTCTGAAAGGTGAAAATAAACATTGCAGCGGTAATAATCAGTAAAAACATGCAGATTTTCTTACCTGACAAGCCTGAAAATGACGTGACATGCCAATAGAACATACCATTTACATCCCACATCATCCTCTTTTCGTACCAGTGACACGCCCTACAGAACACCCAGCCCACGTGTCCCCTGCCTGAGTGTGTAGAGCAGCTGCACCACAGGCGAGAAGGGGAGTACAGGGCCCGTGGACAGAGAGATAAAGGGTGAAAGGTAAACGTTGTGTGGGAAGTCCCAGTAAGGATGTGTGACTTATATAGTAAATTTGAATCGGATATGCTCTCTCTCTCTCTCTCTCTCTCTCTCTCTCTCTCAGTTCAGTCAGGTGAGGTTCTTTCTTTCGTCCCTTCCTATCTCTCTCCTTCCCTCCTCCTTCCCTCCTGTCTCCTTCCTGTAATCTCTTCCCCATAAGATCTTCCCCCAATATATAAAGGTACTAGGCCTTGCTGGCGCCCGAGAGTGTAAGAAAGGCAGGAAAAGTGAGTGGCGAGTGTGTGGGGCGACACTGTACCCTCCCCACGGTTTTGGAGGACAAAGTGAAAGATGGAGGCGGAAGGAAGGGCCAGTGAGCTGCGTATGCTTGACCTCTGAGTGGACGTAGGGAAAAAAAAAAATGCCACGTTTCGGAAATAACTTGTATCATAAGTAGAGAACGTGCATCCCGTTAAGCAGCCGCGCACTGCAAGGCCACGAGAGTACGTGGTATGATCGCAAGTGTTACGTCCGGAAATCAGCGTTTAATTGCGTGTGTCTTAATAGAAAAAAATAGCTGATTTCCAAATTATACATCAAAGTATGACCTCGTCTAGTTCAGGAGAGTCCTTCGTATAAATGCACTGGTGTGTGTATGTGTGTGTGAGTGTTATTGCTAGTTCTCTCTCTCTCTCTCTCTCTCTCTCTCTCTCTCTCTCTGTCAGTAGTTGCACAGGTCTTCAAGGGTATTTTTACGGTTTTAGTGACAGATTAACAACATTTCTACATTAATAACAGGAGAAACACCATTGAAAACCCTGATAATCATCTTTATAGCTTTGAAAAACAGTCGTGAGGAGAGAGAGAGAGAGAGAGAGAGAGAGAGAGAGAGTAGGAGCATTTCAGTTGAGCCTATTCTGCCCTGGTTCGTGTTTTCTGCGGTGACACGGTGCCGCACTGAGTGAAGATTGCGTTCATAATCACTTATCGGGGGTGGAGTGGGGAAAGGAGAGTCAGGAAGTGAGGATATTTATATTATTTGACATATTATTTGATAGCATGTCAACTTTTGTGTGTGTGTGTGTGTGTGGGTGGGTGGGTGGGTGTTGGATCAGTGACAGGTGGCGCTGGGGAGTTACCACGGCGAGCGGCTGGCTGGCTGCAGTGTTTTGGTCAGCACTGGTCAATCTTGCCCTACACGCTCTATTAACCAGTGTTTCCGTCTTCCCGACACCTTCTTCCTGCACCAAGCACCTGCACCAAGCACCGTCAAGCATCACCAGAGAGGCACGAGTACGTAAGGTGAGTCCAGCTGGGCCAGTCTCTCCTCAGTCAGCCTTACTGCCTTCACAACACCCTAATCCTCCCTGTAGTGTCTTGTATTCGTTTATTTAGGATTCATTATTCGTTATTTAGTTTTTTTAGGGGTTAATTATTTATATTTAGGTTTTGTTTACGTCTGAGTCAGGAAAAAGTTGGAAATTTATTGAAATATTTAATGTTCGCCAATATGTAAACAAGCCGTCAGCTGTGTTATTAGCCATTATTTGCCTCCTCTCTCACTTATTGTAAGCCTAACATATCACAAGATGGATCCACATGTCTAGCCTTCATATCCGCTGGTCAGATATATCCGTCATTGCCTGGTTTTGGTGTTATATAAAAATAAATAAGGCAACATGGCCGCCGGCTCCCCCACTGAGGTCGCCCCCGAGGACCGCCATGATGGACTGGCACCTGTTCCGGCTTGTTGGTTCCAATATTTTTTTAAATTTTTCTGAATTAATTTATTTGGCTTGTATAGTAAGATTTTATGGTTTCTAAAAATATTTCGTTGCTATTGAAGTGTTTTTCTTGCTACAGTTAAGTAAATGTGCTGAATTTGGTGTTGTTTTTAATGTAAATAAGGGGCAGTTTGTACGGTGAAATTTACCCAGCCTGGTTTTTGGCTTTTTTATTTGAGGCTTTAATGAAGATTTTATTGCTTCAAAAAATCGTTTATGATTTTTAAAGTATGTTGTGTTCCTGTTGAGTTAAGTATGTGGAATTTGAATAGGCTTATTGTCCCGTTGAATGTGGTGATTTCGTCATTTTTTAGCTTCTTTATTTTTTTATTGTAGCTTGTAACTAAGTGTGCATTATTTTAAAAAATAGTTCAGATTTTTTTAAATGTTTTTTTACCAGTGTAAAGTGGAATTGGTGGACTTTTCAGTGTTTTTAATGGTGTCAAAATTTCCAACACTTTTTCCATATTTCACATAATATTTCTTTATAACTACTGAGACTGGAGGTGTTTTGATATTGTGAATATTAATTCAAGTAATTGTCAAGTCAGAATATATAATGCATTCGAGCCTAGCTTCATTTTTTCTATGGGTCAATTTTAAAATGAAATACGTTACGTACGTATGGCAGCGGGGCGCCGGCACCTCGCCTGTGACGTCATCAAGGATACGGGACTCGGTCTGCTCCAGTGTCTCCTCAATATTTACCGTAATTTCCAGTGTTTTCCAAGTGTTTCCAGCTGTTTCTAAAGTCAGGCGTGTAGATAGTTGTAGTAGAAGGAAGAAAATAAGAGAAATGAAAGAGGAGAAGGAAGAAATAAAAAGAAATGGAGGAGGAGGCAAAACAGGTAAACAATATTTAGCTTAGTTTCCCTTGATGCGCTGCAGTTCTCTGTAATATTTGGTGTGTTTTGGGTGTTTTACGTGTTTAGGATGTATGTAGGAATATTGTGGGGTGTTTAGAGTATGTTTTGGTGGTGTTTAGGTGTGTTTTGGATGTATATTTGCTGTTATCATTGTGTTTTGGGTGAATTTTGGGTGTTATATTGTGTTATAGTTATGTTGTAAGTGGTTTGAGTTGTGTGGGGTGTTTTGAGTATATTGTGGGATGTTTTTTGTGTGTTATGGGTGTGTTGGGGGTATATTGAGGTGTAGTGAGTTTGTTTTGGGTTTATTTTCTGTTTTAAGTGTTTCGGTGAGTTTGGGTGTGTGTGTCGGGTCTTTTGAGGTGTATTTGATTGTGTGCAAGTAGTTTTGGGTCTTTAAGGGTGTGTTTGTGGCGTATTTGTAGTGTTGAGTGGTGGTTTAAGTGTGTTTTGAATGTTTTGATGTGTTTTGGGTGTGTTTGATGAGTTTGGGGGTGTTATAGTGTATTTTGGGTGTTTTAAATCTTTTGAGTGTGTTTGGATGAGTTTTAGGTATATTGGGGTGCTTTGAGTGTGTTTTGGATAAATTAAGCGTGGTTGGGGTGGGTTATTTGGATATTTTTAGATGTTACAGGGTGTTTTGAGTGAATATTCAATATTTGGTTGTGTTTAGGTGAGTGTAGTGGGTATTTTGGGGTGTTGTGATGTGTTTTGGTTGTGTTTTGGATGTTTTGAGTGTATTTTGAGTGTGTTTTGGTAAGTTTTGTTGCATGTAGGGATGTTGAGTGTTATATATATATATATATATATATATATATATATATATATATATATATATATATATATATATATATATATATATATATATATATATATAATGGGAAGGCAATGAGAAGAGGGACAAAAGAACATGGGATGCACTGCCTGTGTTCATACCGGGATCTGATGTCAGTTCTTGTGAAGGGCCAGAATGCATATTCCTGAAGTCTGGAAGGAGTCGTCCGCCAGCCTGTATGGACACTAGGCTGTAGCTCCAAAACTAACTGTAGGATTCTCTCTAAAATAGTCTCATTGAGATTCTCGCACAAAATTATCTATACGTAACTTAATCTAACCTAACCTAACTGCTACAAGAGTAAATGGGCCGAAACATTACCAGACTTCGGGAATATGCCTCCAGAGGGATACGGGTTAAGGTCGCTTCACACACATCAGTGCCGTATTCGTTCCGTGTATTTTAATAATTTTCACGGATGTTGGACAAGTGTTTGAAATAAAATAGAAGAAATTGAAATGGTGATAAGTACTCTTTTTGATTGATGTAATTAATCACATTGTACATTATACTTACCAGAACACACCACATCACACCACACCACATCATAACACACCACACCATACCACACCACACCACACATCACTGAGCAATGTCATCGAACAGTTTTTGGACATTCTTAAGTACTGGAAAATTTTTGTTTCATCATTAATTAATTCCTTGTACAGAGTAGCAAAATCTCCTTCAGTTTCTCTTTTTCTTCCACGTTTCATGTACCCACTTTTCTTTTCTTTATTTTTTGTTAAGCAAGCATCTTGCTCTTCATCAAGAATTATGACAATCATAGTCAACTCCACGTCTGAAAGGATATGTGTGCATAGACGTCACGAAAGCGACATGGATATCACTGACACTATACGATACTAATACGGCACTGATAGGTGTGAAACCACCTTTGAGTGTACTATTCAGATAGTGTACCCTGGGACAAAAGCACAATTAGGTGATTGTTAAGAAGAACAACAACAACAATAATAATAATAATAATAATAATAATAATAATAATAATAATAATAATATAATAAAAGGAGTTAAGCCATCTATATAGTTAGCTAGATTGATATCATTATTATTGTTATCATCATTATTACATATCAAGGTATTGTGACATTATTGTTAATAATATGTTATTCTTCTTCTTCTTCTTCTTCTTCTTCTTATTATTATTATTATTATTATTATTATTATTATTGTTATTATTATTATTATTATTATCATATTTCAGCTATCCGACATCAGAACAGTATATGAATATGGCAAATGCTGTTTTGACATCATTTCCTGCCATCCTGAGAAACAGTGACCTCGAGGAGCATGAATTGCAGCTGCAATGGAAATTGCGCATCCAGCGCAAGTTTCAGAATTCAAGAAAGAGGCAGGATTCCTCAGTGACTGAGGTGACGTCAAGGAAAAAGAAGATCCCTTGCATAGCGCCAAAAGAGACTATGTGTCCACTGATGTATGGAGTAAAGGCTTACCTTCCACCAAGGCCCCATTCAGAAGATGATGAGTCATTAGAAAGACATAGACAGTGGCTTCCTCTACATTGGATGAAGAAAGATCCTGAGTTAGATAAGGTATGTGATATTTGTACGCTTGATATATCTTCTTTATATTTCAGAGACTTCTTTACTGGTGTTGTTTAAAAATACCTGCTCTTATATAAGCAATTTCAATGGTACTGGTGGATAGCCACTGAAAAATGATGCTTGTGTATGTATATATATATATATATATATATATATATATATATATATATATATATATATATATATATATATATATATATATATATATATATATATATATATATATATATATATATATATATATATATATATATATATGAGGGAGAGAGGGAGGCTGGCGGGACAGTCAACTTATGAAAACTAATTTTACTTTAATGATTTTCCTCAGGCTGAACGCCTCATGCAGTTGACACTCTCTGAGAGACGCAAAAAAATAATGAATGGGAACATTCTTGTAGCAGAAATCCTGAACTTGTACCCGTGGATTCAGACTTTTGATGGCATAAGTGTGTATATATGTACACTCTATGGATTTTGCTACATATTTTTACTAATTGTCAACTTTATTTGTAGGGCTATAATGTATATAGCTATTTATATTTTATAGTAGGTAATTGATATTTAACTACTGGTACTTCCATTCTCCCTCTCAGGCTCAAAGGCCTCAGTGACGGGAGATAAGCACTCATAACTAAGTACAGTTATTGCAGATGCTCATCTCTGTAACCTTCACTTATAATTATTTGATGCTTATATCTTTACAGATAATCAAGGAGTTCCTGAGATTAGAACCACAAGCGGATGAACCAGACCCAAGAGTAGCAGTTTTGAAAGGGCTGGAGAAATATAGGCTCCCAATAATTGCCATTCTCAAAAAAAGAAAAGCAGTTCCTCTGTATATGGAAACCTTACTTGAACTCTATGACCACAATGAAAGTCAATGCGAGTAATGTCTAGTTCAATTTGTTCATTTCAGTAGCTGGTAGCAATTTAATATATGTATCTTTTCATCATTAACAATGCATCTTTCACTTTTATAAGCCTAGTATTCATGAAACTATGCTGCATGCAAAAACCAAACATTGTATTAAGCATGACCTATCTAACTGTAATGTTTGCACCAATTTCTATAAAGGTACTAATTTAATTGTTAAATTCCTGCTCTTCTATCAAAATTTGGCTGAGTGCTATGGCTAAATAATTGTTTGCAGCATAAGTGATGTTAAAGATTTTAATAGGTGTAAAGCATCTCTCTCTCTCTCTCTTTCTCTCTCTCTCTCTCTCTCTCTGTCACACACACACACACACACACACACACACACACACACACACACACACACACACACACATGCACACACACATCCACACACACACACACACACACACACACTAGTCAATTACTAGTTAAAGATTAATCAGTGAAATAAATACATAACATTATGTTAATAAGTTTTCTAAAAGGAAAAGGAAATACTTGTACTTCCCCTTCCCCCCAACCCAGTATTCATGAAATCTTACTGAATTGTTATCTTATGTTATATATATATATATATATATATATATATATATATATATATATATATATATATATATATATATATATATATATATATATATATATATATATATATATATATATGAATGGAGAGTAGACACTCTCTCTCTCTCTCTCTCTCTCTCTCTCTCTCTCTCTCTCTCTCTCCAAATTGGGAAGTATTCTTCATGTACCATATGATGCATATATATATATATATATATATATATATATATATATATATATATATATATATATATATATATATATATATATATATATATATATATATATTATTTTATTTTTATTTTTTTATGCATTTTTTACCTTTTTTTTTTTTTTATTTCTCTATGTTATTGCAAGTGATACGTGAAGCTTCTTTATTACTGTTCTGAGCATTTCTGTAGATTTGTTTAGTTAGTATATCCCATAGAAATACTCATTTTCTTTTTTTGTGTGGCTTTAAAGGATTAATGGTGACATATGGATATGATCTGGGTTAAAAGCTTGTACAAATAAGGTTAAATGTCTATTTTTGCACTGGTTGTTTCCCTAAGTTTCTTAAAAGTACTGTGATATAATGATTAGCAGTGGACTAATTAATTATTCTTTACAGGGTCTGTAACTCCTTACATTTAATTTATGTTAACTTTACTTACATATTTTTTCCTTTAGTTTATGAATGGGAGGAAGGTTTAATATTCATATCTTAAGAGATGCTTACTTTCTTTTCCACATTGCAAGTTTTAGTGATTAATACTCACAAATGTGTATTATTTACTTAATGGCTTGTCAAAACAGGTTGTTTTTGTGTTGCTTTTTTTTTTTTTTTCTCATGCTAGGATGAAGTGTTACTAATGGAGTTTATTTTTTACATCTGTTTTATATATCATTACAGTTTTGAGGGGAGCTTTCTGTTAAATGTTCAAGTGAAAAGCATATTATACTATAGATGATAAAAATTATAGTGTTTATTTTTTTATTATTATTTTTTTTTTAATGTAATGAAATGGAGGGAACATTTAATTGTATATGAATATATTGAATTTATTACCTATTCTTTCCCTAACCTTGAGACAGCAGTAGCTAGCTGCTAGTATTAAAGGTACTAATGATTCATCATCTGCCTAAGAAAGACTAACTAATTAGTCATTTAATTGACTAACCTATGATCCACTTTACTAATGTGGTTAGTAGAAGCAGTGAACAGTACGAAGGCATTAGTCAGATATATTTGAGTAAGACCATACTCAGGTTGAGTGCTCAGTTAGTCACAAATTGATTAACATTATGTTAGTCACTGTGACTAATGCTGCCACTCGTTCTAGACCCCATGGGTTTTACTAAGAAAAGTTAGTCAGCACGACTAACTTTGGTTTTGTGTGCATGCACCTCTCTTTTCCTCCGCTCTTCAGTTTCTCCTTTTCCTCCTCACTCTTTTTCCTCCCACCTGTATTTTTTTTTGACATTTTCCTTTGAACTTCTAAAAGAAAAGTTTAGGTACGACATAACTTTTTTTTCTCTCAGGTACACTGCACATTTTTTGTACGTTATATGGTTCAGCTCTCTCTCTCTCTCTCTCTCTCTCTCTCTCTCTCTCTCTCTCTCTCTGCTCTTCCTCCTCCTCCTCCTCCTCCTCCTCTTTCTTTTTTCTTCTTTTTCTTCTTCTCTTTCTTCTTCTTCTTCGTCTTCTCGCCGCCATCACTATCATCACTACCACCACCACCACTACCACCACCACTACCACTACCACCACCAGCACCACTACCACCACCACCACCACCACCCTTCCTGCTGTAACTCAAATTCACAAGATTAAAAATTAGAGATGTTCTTTGGAGGCTACATTAAAACCCATTAAACTCTCTAATGGTACTTCATGTCACACATTTACTGATGAAACGAAGGTAGATGAAATTCAACAGGTTTTGGGTCGCTCGAGGCACAGTGCGGCAGGAGGTGGAATGGAAGAGAAGGAAATAGAAAGGGAATGAAATGGGAGAAAAATGGAATGGATTGGAAGAGAATGGGAAGGGAATGGGAAAAGAAACGAAGGTGGAAGAAAGGTAGGAGGTGGAATGGAGGCAAGGGAAGGGAAGGGAATATGAAGGGAATGGGAGGAGAAACTAAGATGGAAGAGAGGCAGAAGATGGAATGAAGGGAAGGGAAGGGAAGGGAAGGGAATCAAAAGGGAATGGGAAGAGAAGCGGAAGTGGAAGAGAGGCAAAAGAAAGTAGATGATATTGGGTAACGTAGATTTAAATTCCACGTTTGACGGCTGAGCGCTTCTCGCTTTAAAAGGAGAGAAAATGTAAAGGTGTTTTATTTCCAGTGACTCTTGAACTCATCTTTTTAAAGTGTTCTGTCTATTTTTCTAACACTAAATTCTTCAAGTGTTTATTTATTTATACATTCTGCTGTTGTGTTATTCGTTGTACTCGATGTAAAGGAGGTGACAAACACGATCTTGATCTTAGATGTTCCGGCACCGTCTGAATGGGTGACCAAACACTCGAGTATGAATGGCTATCAGTGAACACACACACACACACACACACACACAGGCAGCAGTGCGGTCGTAAACTTGGTAGTAATTCGCCATCAATCTTGCTTTCACACTCCTCTTCCTTCTCTCTCTCCTCTCGCTACTATTTATCCTCGTCTTTGTCCCTTTTCTCGTTACTCTTATCCGATATCTCGTGCGAAATCTAGATGTATGTTTGTCTTCAATTTGTCTTCCATCTTCTCCTCCCCTTTATCCTTCTCATCGTCGTCCTTCGCCTCCTCCTCCTCCTGATCCTAATCCTCCATCCCTCCCTTTCACGTATTTCATCCCTTGCCACTTTCTGTTCCTCGTACATTTTCCTTCCTCGACTCTTTCTCCTATTCATGTATCATCCTCTCATTTCCACCACCTCCACCACCTCCATCTGCTTGCCTCCCATTACTTCACCACCAGCACCAGCACCAGCATCTACTCGGGTTGCTAACATAGACAAACATACATACAAGAATGGGAGAAAGATGAAGAAAATAGGGAAGGAGGTAAGGAGAGGGTGATGGTGTTACATGTATCTACCGCCTACCTGTTGGTCTGCCACAGGAAGGGGCGACAAGGAGTAGAAATAAGTAGAGATTGCTTTATAAATATGGTAATTGCGTGGGTTGGTTGACAGGCAGAGTGGGAAAGGCAATGCATTTTTGTACCTGGACCAGATCACGTGTACATTTCTGCATGCATTTCGTTTGTGCCTCCTTTTACCTCCCGTGTATCAAGCAATTTAAATGTAGATGTTTGCCTCGGGGCTTGAACACACACACACACACACACACACACACACACACACACACACACACACACACAGAGAGAGAGAGAATGTTGCTGTTCTATCTCTGTCATGAACGTGAAATTGCCTCAAGAAAAAGAGGAGTTAACCTGTGTCTTCCTCCTCCTCCTCCTCCTCCTCCTCCTCTGGTTATCTCGTGGAGGACATTAGGACAATTTCCCTTATTTACTCACACGTGATATTGCCAATGAGAAAGAGAAAGAGAGAGGGTGAGGAAAACAATAAAAGGGTAACGAACGAGGGAGAAAAAGATGAACATGGAGAAAATTACGAGAACTACTGAGAGGAACGGAGGAAGGGAAGAATGAAAGAAAAGAAAGTGAGGATAATAAAGGAAAGAGAAAAAAAAGTGGAGGATGGAATACAAAAGATGCGGAGGAAGGAAGGAAGAGAAAATAAGCGAGAAAGAGAAGATGCAAGAGGAGAGAGGAGGCCACTTACCAATGATCCATAAACATGTCAAGTTTACGAGTATGCTAATGAGAGAGAGAGAGAGAGAGAGAGAGAGAGAGAGAGAGAGAGAGAGAGAGTGTGTGTGTGTGTGTGTGTGTGTGTGTGTGTGTTAAGTCCTCCTCCTCCCTTCTCTATCTCCCTCCTTCTGTCTATCTCATCTCCCTCTCTCTTCATTTACTTAGCTTCTATCTATCCTGACCTTCTCTTCCCTCTCTCTTTAACTTTCAGTCTTTTCCCTTCCTTTATACTCCGCCATCTTTAATCCTTTAATCTTTTCCTTTCCTTCCTGCTCTCCTTTTCCCTGCCTTCCCTTAAAATTTCCTCCCCCTTCCTTAAATTTACCTTCGTCCCCTTCCTTCTTTCCCTTCTCCACTTCTCTTTTTATGAGCATCCTTGATCTCCTCTCTACCTCCCCTCCCCTTCATATCATTTCCCCTCTTCCTTCCATCTCCTTCCATCTCCCTACCTCCCATCCCCTTCCTCTCCATTTCCCGCAGTCCTTCCATCTCCTTCAAGATTATTAAGTAATTTCAGTAAAAAACGTGATGAAAGTTGCTTACCTTGTTAATGATCTCTCACCTGTTGACGGCCAGGTGAGAGTGAGGGGAAGCCAGTTCGCTCCCCCTCTACCGTGCTCCAGGTGCTCGCCAGGTGTGTGGCGGCGCAGGCCCACGCAGCCACCACACCTGAATTATTGAGCCACCGGGTGTGTGGGGGTGGTGAGGAGAGGTCACGGGTCAGCTGGGTCAGGGCACGTGGGAAGGTGGTGGTGGTGGTGGTGGTGGTCATTGTGGTGGTGGTGATGGTTGGGTTTGGTTTGTTTGGTATGAAGGGATGTGGGGAAAGCGCATACACACACACACACACACACACACACACACACACACACACACACACGCGCACACACACACACACACATACACTTAAACAGGAGAATAGAGGGAAATGAAAAGAAAAGAAAGGGGGTTAAAACTAAGGAAGAATCAAGATGGATCACTTTTGCGTACGATTGAGTGGCGTGGAAGAAAGGAACGGGGGTAAATGTTGATTGAGGCGAAGGTGAAGAATAATGAAGCGCAAGGAGAGGAAGAAAAATGATTCGCTGGTGAAATATTTGCTTCAGAGGAAGAGAAGACGTGACAAGAAAGTAAAGGAGATAGGAAAATCAAGAGAGAGAGAGAGAGAGATAAGTTGCCGTAATAAAGTAAAATGATGGGACGTGTGGGAGAAGAATGCACAGAACACGATAAAGGTGAAATAAATGAGACAGACAGAGAGAGAGAGAGAGAGAGAGAGAGAGAGAGAGAGAGAGAGAGAGAGAGATTATCCCACAAAAAATCGATGCTTACGACCTTGCCAGCCCCACCCCCACTCAACACCACAACCACCCAACACCACAACCACCACCACCACCTTCCTACCATCCTCGTCTATCACGTAGCCACCTGCCTGCACATCTTGTTATAATGTCTAATACAAGTCACAAAAAGAAAGTGTAGAACATATTGACTTACTGAAGGAACGTCACGAAACATTAATTGGAGAGGAGAATTGAAGAGGTGGAAGTGGAGGAGGAGCAAGAGAAGGGGGGACAGAGGAGGAGCAGGAGGAGGAATGAAAGAGAATAAAGAGAATATATAAAAGTGAAAGGAAAGAAATCAGACGGAAGAAAAGAAGAACAGAAATGGAAAAAAAAGTATAATATGGAAGCAAGAAGGGAGACAAATTACTGAGAATGAAATGTTAAAAGTAAAAGGGAGAAAAGATAGAAATAATTGCAACCTTCAGAAAAAAAAGGAAAAAATGTAATATTGGCTGGATGTACGAGTAGAAAATGAAGAAAAACGATAAAAAAAAAAAAAAAGAGTTAGTGAAGAGGGAAACATCGGGGAGCTCATCTGTCTAAGAGTGATGTATTGGGAACAAAGTTGGAAAAACAGTTCATGTCCCCATTCTTTCGTTTCGCGTGTTCTTTTCTTTTTACCCTTTTCTTTATGTTCCCTTGGCCTGCACCCTTTCCTCTTGCCTCCCCTTCAGTGCGCTTTAATCTGCTGGAGCATGTAGGAGGGAAAAAGAGAGAGAAAGTCGTAAAGTCCTAGAATAAAGCTTCGAGGGTTCAGAGTCAGTGTATCCGGCGCTTCTTTTCCGTCTCGGGGCCTCGAGCTGTGTGTTGCTGCTCCGCCTCCGTGGAGCAGCCTCATCTAACCTCAGGGAAGGGAAATCAGTCTCAGTCTTGCGTAAATTAAATTCATGTAGCCTCATTTTCCAGCAACGGGAACATGCCCTGATAAGGAAAACTTGTTAAGGAATAAAATATGTAATTATGTAAGTATGAACAAAGCTCAAGGAATACGTAATAAATTAGACTAATTAACAACTCGCCCGCCTGCCTCGTGCCACCACCACCACCACTACCACCGTCCCTTCACAGGAAAGGTGAAATGCCTCCAAAGAAGCTCTTTCATTAAGCAATGTAAGAACAAAATAATCCCAATTTCAGCAATAAGATCTTTACCAGCTCCTCGATTCTCCTTCCTCCTCCTCTCTACTCTCACGTTCCTATTTCTCGTCCGTACTGATAGCACTCCCGCACCCTCCCTTCCTCGCTTCCTCTCTCCTTTCAGCATCTCCATCCCTTCTCTCTCCCTCCTCCCTCCCTCCGCTACCAGACAGTCCCGTGTATCAGTGAGTGGCGGCAGTAGCGGGCAACCACTGCATCGTTGATAATTATATTTTCTTGCCCATGTATCAAGTGATCTTGCGGCGCGGTGATGTGTGTGCGTTGGCGTGGTGGTGTGCTTGTGTCGACGTGATGGTGTGGGTGTGTAGCGGAACGTCAGCGGCCCGACAGGTACAGCTTTAGTGAGGTGAGTGAAGGCAGCGCTTGATGGTAGAGAAGTGGCAGATGGAGGAGAGGCTCTTTTTAAATCTAAGAACTTTTTATGGTAATTTCCATTTGTATCTCATTCTGTATTCTTGAGGGAAGCGTGTCTCGGTGTCATCACTAGTGAGGGAGACGCGCGCAACCATTAAAACCTACGTGGTGAAATTACGAACTGCTTGCTGAACTGTTTGATGAGTGAGCCGAGTCCGTAATGCTGTGGTGTGTGTGTGTGTGTGTGTGTGTGTGTGCGCGTGTGTATGTGTTACTTTGGTAGTGATATGGTGTGTGCTGTTCACTTTATGGGAAATGTTTGCCTGTTTGTAGAGAGAGAGAGAGAGAGAGAGAGAGAGAGAGAGAGAGAGAGAGAGAGAGAGAGAGAGAGCATCGGTTTAACTTGGTGACAGACAGACACAACACACATTCGGCCCATTTCCTCCTTGATACATCTCTCTCTCACTCACTCCTCATTCCATCCATCACCCCTGACGCCCTGACACCCTCCTCCTCCTGCTCCTCCTCCTCCTCCTCCTCCCCTCTTCACTATCGTTTCTCCATCTTTTAGCCTCCACTTAGCTTGCTCCATCATCCACCCCAGCGCCACCTCTCAGCCGCCACTCTGTCACGTCTTTTTCGTGTCTAATCATTTGACGTTTCCACTCCAGATATGAACTTTATAATTTAGTTGGATTTATTGGTTACTGACTGACGTGATTCTTGAAGGCCGCCGGGGTGCAGTGGTGCCATATTAGTGTTCCTTATGAGCGCTCACGGGGACTATTCACGTTTTTTTACCATTTATTTCGGTCATTACTCACTGCATTTAATTTTTCCGACACCAGCTGTACTACAATAACATTTACACATCACTGTCACCCCATTACCATTTTTTAAGCGTTCATGTCACTGACCTGTGTTCACCGCGTGGAGAGAGAGATTGAACTGTATTGAATTGGAGGGATAGAAAAGGTGGATGAAATTTGAAGAAGGAAAGTGGATGGGAAGAGAAGAACGGAGGGAAAAGCAGGGAAAGGAAGTACAGTGGTAGATAAAAGTAGACGGGCAGACCGTCTTGCTGTTGTGGTGAGAGATGGAAGTGGGAACTGAGATATATGGGAAAGGGGAGGGGAAAGATGTGTAGAATCCTTTGATGTGTCCAGCTTTCGGGACCACCTGGATTCGATGCCAGTTTGTCTCCAAACAGCCGGCGCGGCTCCAGTTATATATGATTTATTCTTGAGTATGACTTAAGATGTGCTCTCACTTTATATATGTGCTCTCATGAAGGGGGGGTGGGGGAAGTTACTTAAAAATTAAGACTGGTGAAAAATTGTCTGGATTCGTCTGACACTGAAAAAAAAAAAAAGTTTAAAGGCTGATCGGCCAATGACTGATCGCAAGATATACCACACACACATTTGTTAATCCTGCCGGCTGCGGATAGTATGAAGAGTGCGCGTCATACTGGAACTGGCAGTGTGCCTGGAAGATTATTGTCATTCTAGTTATGCAAACGAATATTTAATTATTTAATATTTAATTCGTCGTCATTATAAATAAGCACATACGGATATTGCTTTTGAGAATGCTGTAAAAATGTAGTTTAATCATTCAACAATGCTTTACATTTCACCTGAACCAAAAAAGTCAGGAATGCAGCAATAGCAGCAGGAGACTTTTTTTTTGTTTTGTTTATAGCAGAGAGTGCAGCTCCTGAAACCATATAAATTAAATTATCATAATGCGACTACGTGTTTAAGCTTTACGTTTTAACATTTTTTTTAAAACGGAAGACTCGCTGATCGCTCAAAACATCACTTGTCTTTGAAGGCAACCCCAGACTTGTCTTACTCCTTCCTGTTGAGGACAGAGACTGGCCACCCTGACCACGCGGCGCGTCTAGTAGCCTCACTGGGGCACCCTGCGCGTCTCGCCTTTGGTCGCCGCTTCGGTGGTTTATAAGGCTGAGAGAGTCGGGTCACTCGAGTGTCGGCACATCATCCCCACCAAACCAAACAACAATGAAAAGAGACGCCAGGCAGGAAGCAAAAACTGTTCTGAAAAGACACTAAAATATTGTTTTCTGTATTTATTTATAATCGACATTACAGTTTATTTGGGCCGTGATAGACATGTTATGCTCCTTCACTTTTGAAAATGTGTGAGGGTACCCAGTGACTCTCTCTCTCTCTCTCTCTCTCTCTCTCTCTCTCTCTCTCTCTCTCTCTCTCTCTCTCTCTCTCTCTCTCTCTCTCTCTCTCTTTCAAAAGGAGAAGGAAGCTACATGAGGATCTCAATTTACGAGGTTTTCATCTTCATTTTTGTCTCTATGTTCACTCACGGCATTGCACAGACAGTCCTGAAATAGTAAAGTTTATTTTCAAGCGTTTCTCCTCCTTTTTGGTATTCTAAACCTCCCTGCGTCTGTCGTCCGTCCTGTTTTACTTTCATTTCCTCTTTTTTTTCCATTTCCGTCCCGCTTCTCTTTTTCCTCCGGCACTTCCCTCTCATTTTGATTTTCCATTTTTTGTTTTATATATTTTTAAAGGATGTACATGTGTATATCTTTAAATATGTGTGTATTAATGTATCTCAGAAAGGATGTATAGGATTATATATGAAAAAAAAAAATGTATATATTTCATTTTTCGGTTACCCATCTTTCCCCCTTCTCTTCTCCTTCCGGCGATACAATCTTCCCTCCACTCTTCCCTCCTCCCTGCACGTCCCCTCTGTTCCCTTTATTCTCCTCTGTTTCCTATATTCCCCTGATTCCATTCCATCTCTTGCGTCCTCCCGTCCCTCTCTCTCTTTTTCTCAACCTTCACCCTTTTTTTTTCTCTCAACATTTTTCCTCCCTCCTATATTTTCTCGGACCCTTTAACATCTCTGACATTTTATAATTTAGTTCACTGATCCTTCACGCTTCCAACTGGTACGCCTCGCTCGAATTCCCTCTTACTCCCCTCCTCTGTCTTTCTTTTCTCTTATAATTATTTTCTTTCCTTCCTTGATAACCATTATTTCCTTATCAATAACCTGTCTTCCATTTTCTTCCTTTCCTCTTTTCTTAGTCTGTCCCCTTCCTCTTTCTTTATCATCCTCTTCCTTATCTAGATCTGCTCCTCTTGGTAAGTGTTTTCCTTCCCATCTTATTACTTTTATCTTACTACTTTTTTTCTTCTTTTCACTTCTTTTCATGATTTTTTTTTTTTTTGCCTTCATAAAAAAAAATTCTTTGTATTCATGTCTGCCTTTCCGTTCCTTTCATCCTCTAATTCCCTCCTTATTCTTTCCCACTTCTCTTCTTCTCTGTCATCATCCTTTACTTCCCTTGCCTCATTTTCTCTACCAAACCTTCCTCTCCTATACCTTCCTCCTTCTTTACTGTCGTTTTCCTTATCTCCTTCTCACTTTCCCCTCTAACCTTTTGTCATGTTATCCTGTCTCTCCATTTTTAACATACGTTTCTTTTATTTTACTCTACAATGTGTGTGTGTGTGTGTGTGTGTGTTGAACCCGGAAATTAGAAGGAAAAGGAGAAAAGAGATAAATACCAGATGGAAAGGGGAATGAGAGAGAGAGAGAGAGAGAGAGAGAGAGAGAGAGAGAGAGAGAGAGAGAGAGAGAGAGAGAGAGAGAGAGAGAGACCTGATATACGTGGCAATAATGTTTTCAGTGTTGCGAAACTTAAAACAATTCCCCTTTAAATATTAAGGGAGAAATCTTAAATTACATCCCCCCCAGCCTCTCTCTCTCTTGCTCTCGTGCTTTCTCCATTTTCGTCTCCTTTTTTCATTTTGCTTCATTTTGCTTTTTTTTCCTATTTCTGACTTCCTTACCCTTCTTTTCCTCTTTCTTTCTCCCTCCTTGCGTCTTTCCTCCCTTTCCAAATTACCAAGGGAGGGGGTAAAGGATGGAGCCGTAAGATGCTCAACTTAGCCTCTCCCAGCGTCATTACCCTGCAACCTCCCTCCTCTCCAGCCTCCTCCTCTTCCTCTTCCACTACCTCCACCTCATTTTTTCTCATGGCGCAGCTATATATAGTAGGTGAGAGAGTGAGGAAGAAGGGAGAAGAAAAAGAAGGAGACGGAGAATGAGACGGAGTATTATTGAGTGTTTGAAAACTCATTATTTTATTATTCACCAGAAGGATTGATTATTAGGGAAGGGGACAAGGAAGAAAATAAAGGAAATGAGATATATATAAACATTGGTGAGGTTAAAAAGAATAGGTTAAAAAAATTTGTGGTAGTATATACAAGAAAGTTGCAGACGAATTAAGAAGAAAATGGGAGTGTAGTAGTAGTAGGGGTAAGTAAGAAAGATTGAAAAAATTAGAAAGACGAAAGAAAAATAATTTTCAAGGGAAGAATGACGAGGAAGGTGGACGAGGAGGATTTAGAAAAGGAAGAAAAGAACAAACAGCAGAGAGAGGATGAATTCTTTCAAATATATATAAAAAAAAGGATTAGTAGATATACATTATATACACAGTAGAACGCAAAGGAAGAATAAATGGCAGGAAGAGAAGAAAAAGGGCAGCAGAGTGATTTTGCAGCCTTGATTGAATGTGCTGTGTGCTGTGCCTCTGTGACCTCACGTAGAAAACGACCCGCTGTAAAATGTATGGATAATTGAAAGGAACACATCCATGGTTATATTTATTATTTTAGGTCATATTTATATATATTAACAACATTAAGGGACCATTAACATATTAAGGGATCACGGTTCTTAGTGGTATCCTCCACGGACGTAGACAGTGTTGACAATGGTGCGGTAGTCCGTCACCACCTGCCGCTGTGTGTTGATGACGGTCCTCACCACGGTCCTCAGGTGCACGCTGCAACAGGAACGAGAACATTGTAAGAACAGGTACACTATTTTTTCCCTGGGTTTCTTTCACCTTCATGTTCCCTTACCTCCATGCACGCTCCATTCCTTCATTTATCTTTTAATCCTTCCATTTTTCTTTCAGTCACTTTTATGGATCTTCATCCTTTACTCCGTTTTCCCCATTTTCTCTTCTAAGCCTCTTCCTTCCTTCCTTCCCTAACCGTAACTTTGCTTCTTTCCTGTTTCTTTACCGTTACTTTCTCTTATCCCCACTCCTTCCCTCTGTTTTCTTCTTTCCTCACCTAATACTTGCGTTATAATAATTTTTCCTTAAGTCCTCCCTCTACCCTTCTATTCCCTTCCAATCCTTCCCCTCCATTCTTCTTACCCATATTCGAACACGTACTCTTTCTTGTATAATCTTAACACCTTACCTGGGAAGAGTGTTGTGTGCTGTGGAACTCAAGAACTGTACTCACGGGAAGGTGGAGATCAGTAGTGCCAGACGACAAACTTGTGGGGATTCAAGAACTTGTATGAGTATCGAAGCAAACTGACTCTGAACCCTTGCCGAAAAAGATGAGGTGCCACTCTCTCTCTCTCTCTCTCTCTCTCTCTCTCTCTCTCTCTCTCTCTGGTATTTCCGTCAATTCCCCAGCTTACCTTTCCACTCTTGCCTATCATTTCCTCTCTTTCTCTCCAAGTTTCCTGCGTTTTCCTTTTGCCAGACGTCTCTCCTTCTCCGCTTAGTGTGTGTGTGAGGGGAAGCAGTTGTAATGGGAGGGGTAAATACCAGTGATTATGTTGTGAAAGTGATGTTAATGATGGTGTCTGTTCTTGATGATGGTAATGGGGGGGAAGGAGGAGGACGAGGAGGAAGAAGAGTAAGTCGAGCAGGAGAGAGAAAGAGGGACAAAGAGAATAAAGGGAGGAGTAGGAAATGGAGTGTTAATTGGAGTGAAAATATATTAGCTCGTGTTGATGATGATAATAATAATAATAATAATAATGATAATAATAATAATGAGAGAGAGAGAGAGAGAGAGAGAGAGAGAGAGAGAGAGAGAGAGAGAGAGAGAGAGAGAGAGAGAGAGAGAGAGAGAGAGAGAGAGCGGTGTTTCTCATCTCATTATTAATTCTCTCTCTTCCTCCCCTCATCCATCTTCTGCTTCTCAGTTTCTCTTCCCTTTTAGTGATGCATTCCACTGCTCACTCTTTACGCTTCAACTAATAATAATAATAATAATAATAATAATAATAATAATAATAATAATAATGATAATAATAATAATAATAGTCTTTTAATGCATTGGCAGTGAGAAAAGGAAAGCGTGATGCAGAAAGGCGGAAGGCTTCATAAAACTCCACTAGGAAATGGAAAAAAGGTACTGAAACCCACGTGATGGAATTCAAGCGTAAGGGGGAAAGGAGAACAAGAGAGAAAAAAGGAGAAAGGAAGGAGAGAAGTTGGTGTTGAGGCAAAGATGGAGAGCTTGAGTGAAGGAAGAAGGAAGAAGGTGGAGGTTTGATGGAGAGGTATTGCTGAGGGGAAGGAACGGAGGGAAGGAGGTGAAGAGGAGGGAGAAGGACTCGTGATAGGTATGGGAGAGAAATGGACCGTGAATGATCAGAGTGAGAGTTATACATAAACATGAAATGATGTGGCCTCGTGTATGCTGGTGAAGGGGAAGGAAAAGCCAGCAGGGGAAGGAAAAGCCAGCAGGAGTCGTGTAGTGGCGGAGCCTGGATCAATACCTGCTTACTTGATCCTGTTAAGCTGCTTAGGAGAGTTAAGTTGTACTGTCAGCGAGTGTCGTACAGATTCCTGCTTTATGTCCCACCAGGCAGCTCACGGTCCTCCTACCCTGAGTCATCAGGTTGTGCTCCTTCCCGTGTGGTTGAGAGATGGGGAAACTAAATATAGACTGTCTCAATATTTGCAGCAGTTCATATATATATATATACTACTACTACTACTACTACTACTACTACTATTCTCTCTCTCTCTCTCTCTCTCTCTCCTCTCTCTCTCTCTCTCTCTCTCTCTCTCTCTCTCTCTCTCTCTCTCTCTCTCTCTCTCTGTCTCTGTCTCTCTCTCTCTCTCTCTCTCTCTCTCTGGTCATGAAAACCGAAAAGGAGAAATGATGGTATTAAAAATAATGATAATAATAATAATGATAATAATAGTAATAATAATAATAATAATAATAATAATAATAATAATAATAATAATAATTATAATTATAATAATAATAATGATAATAATCATAATAATAATAATAATAATGATAACATCAAAACTAAACGGTCAAGAGAGAGAGAGAGAGAGAGCGAGCGAGAGAGAGAGAGAGAGAGAGAGAGAGAGAGAGAGAGAGAGAGAGAGAGAGAGAGAGAGAGAGAGAGAGAGACGAGAGAGAGAGGTAAACAACACTCTTGGTTTATTGCATATGTGAGAATCAATACCAACATGCTTGCCACCTGGTCACCTCCATACACACACACACACACACACACACACACACACACACACACACACACACACATCTCCATTTCCTGTCCGCCATACATTTCGGACTTTCCCTTTCCTTTTTTCCTCTCGTCGTCGTGGTCGTTGTCGTCCTTGGTTTCCTCTTCCTTCCTTTCCTCCTCCTCCTCCTCCTTCTCCCTCTCCTCCTTCCTCTCCTCCTTCTCTTCCTCTTCCTCCAACAGCTTTTCCAGTCTCATTGAACTTCCTTGCCACACACACACACACTCTCTCTCTCTCTCTCTCTCTCTCTCTCTCTCTCTCTCTCTCTCTCTCTCTCTCTCTCTCTCTGCATTATTCATTACGAAATTTTGAAGCTTACTAAATAATTCATAAACGGAAGAGGACACGGAAAGAAGGGAGAAGTTGAGGAGAGGAAGAGAATACATTTGGCAGGAGAGGAAACAGGAAAAAGGGAAAACTGATAAGAAGGAGGCCATAAGAAGAGGAAAACCTAAGCGGACACTGATACAGAAAACTCGGTGAAAAAGAGGTGAAGATTTTAGTAGCAAGCGTTGACTGGCAGAGGAGAAGAAGAAGAAGAGGAGGAGACACTGGCGGGAGAAAAAGAGGAGGAAAAATAGAAGCGGTGTATTGTCTTTTTGTTGACATATAATTAGCGGCGCTGTGCCTTTATTCTCGCCTCACACACACACACACACACACATACTCTCTTTATTTTTTTCTCTCTCTCTCCTTCCACTCTTTTGTTGCCTTTCCTTTGCTTCTGTCCTTACTTTCACATTTACTGACACCCCCTCCCTCTCCCCTCCTTCCCTCCCTCCGTCGCTCTCTGCCCGCGTCTAGAAACTCAAACAGGACAAGCACTTCCCTTAGACTCGCACACAAAAAGATCCTGTCCCTTCCTTCCCCGGTCATTCATCATTCTGTCCTTCCTCTCTCATTATTTTTCTCTTTTTCATCCATACCAAATTAGTTTTTTTTTTTTTTTTTTTTCAGGATGCACTTAAATGTCTTCAAATTTTCTATCATTAGGCATTTTGTGGTCCATTTCTCTTTACTTTTCGTTCTCTCCTTCAGCTCAGTATCAGTAAAACTTATCGTACCTGGACGGTGACTCATACCTGCTTTACTTAGTGTAGCAGCGAGGCGAATGTGGGGCTTTATAGTGCTCAGGGGTTCAATACTTTATAACGCCTGGATTTATAGATAGATTAATGGAAGGTATTAGACAGGATTACGTGGCGGGAGGTGTTTCAGGTGACTAATGGGTTAGGACAGATGAGGTCTCCCTAACTAGAGCCAGATGAGTGATGTGTGTAGTTACTGGGGATCTGTATCTCTTGTTTTATACCGTGACAAGTCTGGTGTGTGTGTGTGTGTGTGTGTGTGTGTGTACGTGTGTGTGTGTGTGTGTATGTGTGCTTCTGTTTCGATTATTTTCCATATTCTGTTTATTTTCCCATCGGTTATTTTTTTCTAAAGTTGTTTTTTATTGACCAGCATTTTAATTTGTTTTGGTTATCCTCCCTACACTGTCACTTTTCTTTTGTATTCCACGATAGGAAGAAGAGAGGCAGTTCATGCTTTTCTAGTTGCGCAAATACCACGGGGTTGCCAATGGAACAGATCATGTCACTTCCCGGGAAACTGACAGAGAAGTGTGCTGGTGTTTGTCTTTTAGCAACGGGACCAAAAAAAAAAAAAAAATGAGAGGGTGAGTATGAGACTGTCAGAAATATAGAAGGTAGTTTTATTATCCCTTTTTCAATGTGTTAGGAACTGTACAAGAATTACTGTATGATGACACACACACACACACACACACACATGTAAACACAGGCAGGATGTGTTTTTTTTCGTGCGTGTGAGCAATTTGAACGCTCACTAATTCGTTTCCGGATGGCTTTGTTAATTTTATGCTTCGTCTTGTGTGAAATTCAGCTCCAGGTTATGGCTTTATGATAACTGCTGTGCGTATGTTAATGAAATATTTGAACTTAATGATGATGCTGATGATAATGATGATGATGATAATGATAATAATAATAATAATAATAATAATAATAATAATAATAATAATAATAATAATAACATTGTCATAGTTATCATTTTTGTTATTTCTGCTTCTTGTTGATGTCATTATTATCGAGAGAGAGAGAGAGAGAGAGAGAGAGAGAGAGAGAGAGAGAGAGAGAGAGAGAGAGAGAGAGAGAGAGAGAGAGAGAGAGAGAGAGAGAGAGCCGAGTACGTAATAACACAGCGGAATGGAATGTAAAAGCAAATGTATTCTAAATGTTGATATTGGCCGTGTGCTGGGAGTCATTTCGCTGGTGTCCCTTCACATAAGTGTCCTAATGGGCGTGTTCCTGCCGCTGCAAGGACACTAATAGAGGCGTGTTTAGGAGTGTCCAGGGTCCTTCTGCCGAAATTGAGTCTCTGGATGGACGAAGGATATTTTGCTCTAGCTCTCCTGTTTATACGACTTGTTTATGAACGAGAATGTGGTGTGCGTGTGTGTGTGTGTGTGTGTGTGTGTGTGTGTGTGTGTGTGTGTGTGTGTGTGTGTATCAATCAATCATTTAATCTTTAGTTGCCGATCACATTTTTATTTCCTCCTGCATCACTTTCTCATCGTCCCCACGTTTTCTATTTTAGTTTCCCAGTCATTTTCCCTTCTACCTCATTCGTCCGCCGTCATCCATCAACACTGCCCCGTCCCCTGTCCTCCTCCTTCCTTCCCTTCCCATCCTCTTCCCCTCCCCACGGTCCGTCACTAAGCTGCCAGAGTGATGGGCGTCTTTGTCTTCCCTTGAGGACGAGCTTCACCTTTTTCTCTCGTCCTCATTAAGGTGTGTCAATTAATTCACGTGAGATTTTTTTTTTTTTTTTCGTTCTCTTGTGTTCTCTCTTATTATTTACTCCGGCATGTGTCTCTCTCTCTGTCTCTCTGTCTCTGTCTGTCTGTCTCCTCCTGCCCGTGTGTCAGTCACTGTCTGTCGTGCCTCTCAGGTCGTACTGTCATTAATTCAAATAAATGAAGTTTATTAATGTGTTTCTCTCTGTTGGATTTAACTGTTTGTTATCATTGCCCTCTGACCTTGTATTCACTTGCAAATCACCAGTTGTTTGAGTGAAAATAGGTGGACACTGTGTATTTAATGATGGCCAGTGGCAGCAAAAAAGAACGAGAAAAAAAAACAAAAAAGCCCATTTAGGTGCCATTCCCTGAGGATCATCCAGAAGTGAAGGATGAAGTCGATAAGTTCATAAACATGGACACAGACGTGAGTATCTTAGTAACTGTTGTATTTTGTACACGTTTTGTAAATGATCTGTGCTGCGGCAGATGAACAACAGCAGTGAGAAAAAGACCACGGCAACAACAACAATAACAAATACTCATAGAAACCAAAGTCCGCCAGAAACCTCAAGGACTTTGCCAGTGTGTCAAGTGTGCCAGTGGTTCCTAAAGGTGACGAGTGTAGTGGGGCACACCTGGCGAGGCTTGGGGTCAGATGTTGGTCATCAAGGGGATATTTTCACCTGCACCTGGTAGCCTGTGTCACGTATGGCGGTGGTAGTGGTGATGGCGGTGGTGTATCGTAATGTGACGTGACGGGGACACTATCTGGCCGCCACGCCCCTCGGTGGCTCCCCTTTATAGGGCCTCGCGCAGCCTCCCTTCTGCTGGTGCCAGGCAGGGACTGATATATTTACTTCGGAGTGAGGCCTGAGGAGCGACGACTGCTGGAGGAGAAGGAGGAGGAGGAGGGTAAGGAGGGTGACTTTGGCATAACATGACTGAGGTTATTGCCTGACGGCCTGACCTGCTGGCCTCTTCTCTAGCCCTTCATTTGCTCCACCCAAACTATCACCTCTTTCCATCCATCCGATTTAACCAGAGCCTCTTTCTTTATCAATTACATCTTATATAAAAATTGTAGCTTTGTATTTTGTGTGGCAGGATTACAACAGATAACAAACTACTACATTGTGATGCACTAACTACTATCAGAAGAGCCTGGGTAGCACAGTGGAAGTCTCGCCATCCTCCCGTCACTGCAGGAATACGGGGGGGGGGGGCGTGACTGTATTGTGATAGACTGGCTCTAAGTAAAGTATCGGCGGGCTTGACACAGGGATGAACTAATGCACCGTTACTCGTACTTGTCGAGGATACACGTGAGGCATGGGCAGAGTGTGGCGTTCCTTTGCTGTCTGGGAAAGCTACGCATGCAGACTATATACTGTTTGGTATGTAAAGTTTACGATAAAGACACCAAGATACATAATTCGTTACTTGACGCAAAATATCACGATGGAAAATATACAACAATGACCTACAGAAGAAAATGGCGATGAAAAATACGAAATTCTTGACGCATCTCTTGTATTGGCGGACGTTCAATTTAGCGAAGTAACGGGACCCATTTACTTTTGAACGAGTCGGGGTTACTGGTGTGACGCGCCGCCTGGTCGTCCCCTCGTCCCGCTCCGTAACGACCACGTGTCGCAAGAAATTATGGCTTGAAATCGTGCATTGGTCTGCATCGGAATGTTATATTATTGCCTGTCGCCCCGTGAAAGGGTGGAATTACAGGTGCACAGTTGCGTTACCTGAAAACACACACACACACACACACACACACACACACACACACAGACACACACACACACACACACACACACACACACACACACACACACACACACACATACACTTATAGATTAAGAAAAAAATGAAAGAGCTAACTGTATCCTCCTGTACTGTATAAAATTAGATGTGTGTGTGTGTGTGTGTGTGTGTGTGTGTGTGTGTGTGTGCGTCCATCCATCTCTGGCTTTCTCACAAATCCATCTGCTGTATCTTGCTTCTAGGGGCCAATCTGTAATATACTTAAGCCTATCCTCCATCTTTCTCGTTTTCTTTCCTTCTCTCTTGTAACAGTTTTTGGGTAACTATTATAATCTTAGTAGTTTAAAAATTTTGTCTCGTTTTATATTATTATAAAAGGTAATATTATTTTTTTTCCGGTTTTTCACATATTTATAAGTCTAACCCTTTTCTCTCCCCCAGGGACCACGAGGCCGCCACCATGGATCCACTCGCACGCCGGCAGCTGAGTTACGACCAGCTCAACACCACAGGTAGGTCTGCATGGAGTCAGTGTCCGTATATTAATAAGTATATAGACACTGGGTGGGACTGATACTTCCCACACCTCTACACGCGGCCACACACCTTCTATCCCGCGTGTGTATAGCATAGTGATCCTGTACTATCTCGTTTTCTTTTACGGGAGGACTTTGATTTTCTACCATACCTCTCAGGGGGACGCAAGAATTTGCCTTATTGATGCATCGTTTTCTCAAGACTGTTTTTAGAAGCCACAGATATGATGTTTGGTTTTTGTAATTCCATTGATTATGCAGAATCCTTGTTAGAGTATCGTTAGATTCATAAAATACTCTCTTTCCAGTAATATATCTAATCTTAAAAAAAAATATCAGACTAGGCACCTTAACACACAAGAATGCTGCCTCACTTAATCCCTTGAAATGCGAGACAGAGGAAATATGAGACTCAGGAAGGAAATATTGTTACGAGCGTGTGCGTGGGCCAGCCTCTCACTCAGTCTTTCACGCCATGTACCGATAAGCACTCCAATCCAGCCACCCTTGTTGTCATCACGTTTTTAATGGAGCTTATCACCTTTATGGCCCTCACCCCAGTAATAATCCTCACCCACTCACCAGAACGCTCTAATAGTCTTACCTGCCATATACACACACACTAAGCCAGCGTGGTAAGGTTTATGGCTTGGTCGATTTAACCACTGGAGATGTTTGTTGTGCAGTGAAGTCATGTAGGATGATGATATGACTCTTTAAATGCAGTGCTGACAAGAACATGTTGCAGTGTTGTTTCGGCATGGTACCGCAAGTTATGTGTAGATACTCAAGTTGTGAGTGGCCGTCATGTCTACCTTGATAGTGGGCTGGGTGTCTCGACAACTTGGGCATGTGCTGATTGGCTGGTGGTGCTGCGTCTCGCGAAACCTTCCCTGTCCAAATGTCTACTCTCCTGACGCCAACTTCCCCAAGAGTAAACTCCGTAATGAAACACGTTCGGCAATGTACTGTGGTGTCTTGGGTTAGGGGAAGCTGCACGAACCCAGCAGACCTACACGTGACGGTTGCTGTTTAGTTCATATACGTACACCTATGTTTGCCTTCCATATCAGTGCATTAATATGTCTAGTAAAGCTCCTCGGTACCTCAGCACTAACAGCCAGGTAAGTGAGTTTGTTGCAGTCACTTACCACCTGCACGTACAACAGGTCACCTCCAGGGTTCACTCCGCAGCAAAATCCTGTAAGCATTCACTTTTGACAAGGTTGAATTCGTTTTCCCTTTATTCCTGAAACAACTCTTACTTAGTTGCGCTGAGTGATAACAATGAACTCATACTGCTTACTCGTGCAGCGCCCATTCCAGTCCAGTTCCAAAATTAGACTCTCTCTCTCTCTCTCTCTCTCTCTCTCTCTCTCTCTCTCTCTCTCTCTCTCTCTCTCTCTCTCTCTCTCTCTCTCTCTTGCTTATAACATTACTGAACTGCTGTCATGTCTCTCCCTTCCACTCCCTCCTCCAGCCTGCCTCCTGTCCCTCCCATCCCCTCTCTCCTCCCAACCCCCTCTCCCCACACCCTCCAGTCCTGTACATTCACGAGGCACCTGATACCATGACTCTGATGTGGAGCAAGACAGGTGAGCTGGATACCTGCTGCTCCTCTCACCTGGCCTTATTTGACCTGATATTGTAATTATTTGAAGTATTCCTATTCAGTCCGCTGGCGTTCATTGTTTGGGAATATTATCTGTTTAGTTTTATATGTTCAGTGAGTGGAATTTTCTCTTATTTTCACTTGGTAATGAGCGTAGTTAATTATGGAATTGCTGGGTATTTATTATTATTATTATTATTATTATTATTATTAGGTAGTAGTAGTAGTAGTAGTAGTAGTGGTAGTAGTAGAAGTGAAAGTAGTAGCAGAAGTACTTGTAGTCTTGTGATGGAGAGAACCCCCTTAAAACACTTAAGCAAAGGATTAATATCGGGGCGCTGGTTCACTTCTTCGAATCTTGCTCCCACACTCATTTCCACGAAGGCAGGCCAGGTGGCATCGCGCTCCCAAACCCGACTCGCAGCATTGTCCTCACCAGAAAGTCTATCGTGGAAAATGAAAATTCCCTGCAACTCATCAGATATAAATTTTAGATATAATATTTGAGACTTGTTTTTCTTTCTTTCTTTCTTTCTTTCTTTCTTTCTTTCTTTCTTGTCTTCCGTGTGCTTGCTGTAATTCCTGTAACTGATATTGTGTATGTTCTTTTTTTTCACCTTTATGTTCATGAATAACACGTCATTGTTCTTAATTGGGTGTGCAATAAGTTTCATTAGGATTTCGTTTTTTTGTGCAATTTCTGCTTTATTATACAACTTTGCTCAACAACGTAGTGTAGGTTTTCCTATAGATCTTTTGAGATTCAAGTGATTTGATGGCTAAAAATGATTATTATCTAGTCATTATAATATTGTTTCATGATTGTAACATTGTTGGATAGATGTGCTCCTTTCAGTGTCTTGTGGATCTATCTATCTATCACACACACACACACACACACACACACACACACACACACACACACACACACACACTAAAAAATACTAAATAAAAACATGCTATTTTATTTTTCTTTCAATTCGCTCTCTCTCTCTCTCTCTCTCTCTCTCTCTCTCTCTCTCTCTCTCTCTCTCTCTCTCTCTCTCTCTCTCTCTCTCTCTCTCTCTCTCTTTCTCCTTCACCTTCAGTATCACTTTGTACCATTGTGATGAAGTACGCTCGTGCAATCCATTGTGTCCGGCAAATATGACTTACCTTTTAGTATCATAGAAAAGATGAAACGTCCCTGCTGCTCTTTGTGACAGGAGAGCGTTGTTCTTGTTGTTGTTGGTAGTGGTGGTGGCGGTGGTGGTAGTAGTAGTTGTGGTGGTGGTTGTTGTTGATGTTGTTGGTGGTGGTGGTAATGGTGGTGGTATGCGTTGTTTTTGTTGTTGATGGTAATGGTGGTGGTGGTGGTGGTAGTAATGGTGGTGGTGGTTGTTGTTGTTGTTGATATTGTTGTTGTTGTTGTTGGTGGTGGTGGTGGTGGTATGTTATTGTGACTAGTTGCTTACCTATTCTTTCTCACCTGTGTTGTTTATATTTTTCGTATTTTTCTATATGGTTTTTCCCTTCATTTTTTTTTTTTTTCTGCAATACGATTCCATTTTTAGAAGTAATCTTTATTTTATTTGTACTCTTCTCACTCTTCCTCCTTCCCCCCCTTTTTTTTTTCTACTCCTACGTGCTCGTATACAGAAAGGGGGATCCTATATCCTCACTTTCTTTTTGCCGATCTTATTTTTAGACATAATTCAATCTTCAGTTGCACTTTTTCTACTTTTTTTTTTTTAGCTTTGATATTACACATTTTACCTCTCTACTTTTTTTTTCAGTCATAAATATAGACAGTTTCAATTTTACTTTCACCTTATTTTCACTCTGTTTTCTACTCTGCCTCTTTTACTTTACCTTTTATCACTCCTTTAATATAATCCTATCATTTCTCCCTCGTCGAATCAGCTTACCCCATGCCTTCACCCTCATCCTTCTTCCTTCAAACCCCTCATTACATTTCCTTCCTCCTCCCATCCTCTTCTTAGCTGCTTCCCGTCCATTACCTTCTCTCTTTCTTTCCTTATCTCTCATTATTATCTTCCCCCAAGCTCCCTCCTTCCTTACATCGCCCTTACCACAGTATGGGAGCATAGACCATGTGTTTCATCATCAGAAATCAGAAGTATAGGTGTATTTCAAGACCTAAATCAATGTATAGTGATTGATTTTAGGTTTGTCTTAAAGTAAAGTGCAGAGGATGTGTTTCGAGGGCTGAAGGGAAATGGAAGGGGTACTGGCTGACGTGAGGGCTGGATTAGATTAGGGGGAGGAGAGAATTGGTTCATTTCGAGAGGTAAGGGAGTTGGAGAGGGGTAGTGAATGAGATAAGTGCTGGATTAGTTTAAGGGGGAGGGACGTGTTAGTATATTTAACGGAGTAAGGGGAACTGCAGGTACAGTAAATGAGATGACGGGTGGATTAAGGTAAGGTGGAGGGGAGGTGGAGGGTAACAACCACCTCAAATTGGGCGATGGATCTAAACCAATCGGGCAAATCTAAGAACTTCCCCTCATCACCATGGCAACCACCCCTTCCCTCCTCCTCTTTCTCCTACTACTCCTCCTCCTCCGCTCCTCATGACTCCCTGCCCGCCTTGTGTCCGGATTCTGCCTCTCCGTGCAGTGAGGAAGGAGAGGAAGGGGAAGGAAGGAGAGGAAGGGAAGAGAAGGGTAGTGAATTGTGGTTTTTCTTGTGCAAGTCGTGAGTTGTTGGTGTTGTTGGTGTTGGTGGTGGTGGTGGTGGTGGTGGTGGTGGTGGTGGTGGTGTCTTTGTTGACGTTATCATTGTTATTTTTTTTTCCCTTTTTTTTCTTCTGTTCGTGATTCGGTCTGGTTTTCTTATTCATATTTTCTTGTTTTTTTTATATAGCTTTCTTCTTCTCTTTTCTTTTTCTTCTTCTTCTTCTTCTTATTCTTCTTATCATTATTATTATCATCATCATCATCATCATCATCACCATTATTATTATTGTCACCACTATTACTGTTGTTATTGATGTTACTGTTGTTGTTATTGTTGTTGTTGCTATTGCTGCTGCTGCTGTTGTTGTTTTGGTCATGAACAGGGTCGTTGGGGCAGAGTAATTAGTGCTGCCTGGCTGGCGTTAATGTAAGGCCGTCATGAACCAGCTGGCCTCTGATCACCATCAAATATAATGACCAACAAGTGCTATTCAAGCCAAAAGGTGATTGTGATTTATCGAGAGAGAGAGAGAGAGAGAGAGAGAGAGAGAGAGAGAGAGAGAGAGAGAGAGAGAGAGAGAGAGAGAGAGAGAGAGAGAGACTGTATGATCTCTGTTGACTGACAAAAAATATTAGGTTGCAATTAAAACTTTCGTGAAATGTAGTTGAAAGACGGGGGATATGAGAGAGAGAGAGAGAGAGAGAGAGAGAGAGAGAGAGAGAGAGAGAGAGAGAGAGAGAGAGAGAGAGAGAGAGAGAGAGAGAGAGAGAGAGAGAGGTGTAAGTTGAGTAGTCTTAATCACGTACTTTGTTAGTTATTTACTGAATTAATTACATTTTTACAACACTTATTTTCTTTCTTCCTTCCATCCTTTCTTTCTTTCTTTCTTCTTTTTCTTTCTTTCTTCACATTTATTTGTTCGTTTGCTTCTTTCTTTCTTCGTTTATTTATTTCATTTACCTATCTTATCATGCACAGCAGCAGTACAGTCGTGTCGTGTGGCAGGCAGCATAAGTCCTGCCAGGTGTGGCGGTAGACTGCCTCACATCTTGACTACCAGGTGAGGCTGGGAACTAATTAAACTCCAGTCATGTGGCGACAGATTACTGAGTTATACGTCACGACGCCTTACTGCCGCCCTCTGTGTGTGTGTGTGTGTGTGTGTGTGTGTGTGTGGTTATTCTACTAGTGAGTGGGCTGTGAGGAAAGATTACACAAGCGGGAGGTAAATAAGATTAGGCAGAGATGCTTCCGTCTCACACGAATACACCATAAAGCGCCAGTACACCCTTCCATTTCTCCACCTCCTGATCGTCACTCTTGTCTCCCTGTCGGCGAGATGTGTTGGTTTACTCGTGGTTCTTCCATTGTTGCTGCCCGCGTTATCACTGCCGGGAGCTGTTTTCTCCCTCCGCAGCTTCCCTTTTCCTGTTATCACCCTCACAGCCAGCCGCGTTCACTCAGGAGGCTGTGTTTCCTTCTGTGCTGGAAGGTCGTTGATTTGATATGTAGGTATTTTCATGTAGTGTTGGTTCGTTCGTTGCCATCATCTACTAGAGCAGCGTAGTGCAACCAAACAGCTCAGGAAGGATGTGAGGGCGTAGTTGCTTGTTATCCTTTGTGATAATTTTTAATCATAATATTCATCTGGACGAGTCAGTTTATTTTACTCGGGGACAGATCTTTATTCATTCCTTTCTCGTTTCCTAGCTACTTCTGAGTGGACGAGAAAAAATAGAGGAAAAGGAGCAAAACGACTTTTCATGTTTGCTTCAGGCAGATTGAGAGATTAAGTGGATTAAACCTACGCCACACACCTGTATGCCACCTTTGTGTGTGTGTGTGTGTGTGTGATTGAGTAATCTATTGAGTGAAGGAGTGAATGAAGAAACAAACAGAGAGTGAGTGAAGAGGTGGATGTGGGAACACCTGGTGGTAGGCGTGGTTGTGTCTCCACCAGGTTGAGCTCTTAATCCCCAGGTTTAGCGGTTCCTTCCGTCCAATTTCAAGCGCTCACCATCAATATATATATACAAACACACACACACACACACACACACGAGAGAGAGAGAGAGAGAGAGAGAGAGAGAGAGAGAGAGAGAGAGAGAGAGAGAGAGAGAGAGAGAATGTTTTCCGTCGGGAACTAAATCCAATAAATGGAATACGAATAAGGGATCAAAAGGGGAGCAGCTCGAGGGTTAGGAAAGTAAATTTATAGATGTATTTTTTTCTGATCCTTTATACACTTGTCGCTTCCTCTTGGTGGCGCTCATGGAGAGAGAGAGAGAGAGAGAGAGAGAGAGAGAGAGAGAGAGAGAGAGAGAGAGAGAGAGAGAGAGAGAGTTTAACATCAGAAGGGACAGAGGAGTGGAAAACAAGAGAGTGTGAGAGAAGAAGTGGCGTAGGGATTCAAAGTAGGAAAACTTGGTAAAGGTAGATAAAATAAGGAAGGAAGGGTGGAAGGGTGAGAAGAGTGGAGGGGTGGAAGGGTTGTTCTAGGGATCCCCTTAGTGTTTTGTTGTTTGAGAGGAAGATAAAGAGTTGTAATACACGTACGTAGAGTTGTTGTTGTTGTTGTTGTTGTTGTTATTATTGTTGTTATTCTAATTCTGCTACTACTATTACTACTACTACTATCACCATATCCTACCATACCGTACTACTATACCACCACCACCACCACCACCACCACCACTACCATACCCTACCATTTTACCGTACCACAGATGGGGATTCCCTTGACTTCTATGACCACCAGAAGTGTAGGAGGAAGGGAGCAGTTGACTCTGGGTGGAAAGTATCCGGGAGGGGATTGAAACTCTGCTCTTATGTCCGGAGTTTCGCTTGGGAGGGAAAAAAATGAAAAAAAGAAAAGAAAAAGAGGAGAGGAAAGAAAAAGAGGTATCACAGTACAATATAACTGGTGAGAGACGTGAAGAAAGACTATTTTTAACAGCTGTTCTACTAATATACCGTGTGTGTGTGTGTGTGTGTGTGTGTGTGTGTGTGTGTGTGTGTGTGTGTGTGTGTGTGTGTACAGGGCGCGTTATCGTCAGGAGCAGGTGTTTATACAATAGTAGGTTTCAGGGTGCTGGCTGCTCACCCTTTCCCACTATGAGGGGGAGGGGAGTGGAAGCTGCGGAGGGTGGGGTGTTGTGGTGGTCAGCGGCGGGGTGCTTGCAACGGCCCCCTTCTTCCTTCACCGAAAAAAAGAGACGCTCAGTTTGTTGGTGGAAGGGATCGAATTATGGCCAATATTCTAGAACGCTTTACTCTCTCTTTCACCACGTCCATTTTTCAAGGCCGCAGAAATAATTAGCCGGGTTCTCAACAGTGTCTTACTAATAATGTGAAAATCTTGCTAATCTGTCACTAGCATCTTAAAAGCACCCTTGGAAACCTTTTGTAACTTCAACTAGAGCCTATTGAATGTAGTGGAGATGCGGCGTTTCAGAATACTCTCCCCATGTCTGAAGTCTCCACGATCAGGACTATGTGATTCCGATACTGTGGCGGATTATACGAATCAATGAGTCAATCCCCATCACCCTCTGGCAGTCTAAACAGCTGTTCCCGTGGACTTAACGGACTCAGTTGTAGGTAAATATGTTTTTGATTAGCATGGCTTCATTTGTATTCTGCTTCATGTACTGTTACGGTTGAATGATATTATAATACAAGTCTGTCTTCATTGCATCTTCTCACGTTATCCTTTCCAGAGAGACTAGCGTGTATTGAGGTACAGTTTTTGTTTTGTTGGGTTTCTCTTTACGTGCTGCTGTGAAGGTTTGGTGCTGTACAATTCCCCGCAGTGCGTTTCCCTCTATTAGCACGTCACAGTGTTAAAAATGTACGTGAAACATGTACTTGATTAAATTTATTCCAGCTAGTGTAGGTATTCGTTCTGTGCTGGTACGAGTGCACGAAAATATGCAAGGTTGCTTTTTATTTCACTTGATTTTTCTGTAGCGTATTCCTCCCTGTTATCACTCCACGTAAATGAAAATAAGTGTTGAAAAGAGAATCCTCGCTGGGTTGGACAGGTTGTCGGAACATGACGGGCACCCCCCCCTTCTCCCACTATCACCACCACCACCACCACCACCAGGGCAGGCACTCCCATCCCTACTTCCCACCACCACCACCACCACCAGGCGTCCCCCATCCCCCTACCCTACCACACCACGACACCACCACACTGCCAACCTCAGTTCTGCCTCGGGTGTTGGCGGAAAGCAGTTAATTGAACATTCCACCCACAATCCCTAGAGACAGCCTTTAGGGCACCACAAACACACACACACACACACACACACACACACACACACACACACGAAAGATAACTCAATAATTCAACACTTCAACACTCATTGTCCTCAGCACAGTGTCCCCCCCCCCTCCTCCCGGCACGTCTCGCAGGTGGTGGAATGCAAAGGTATGCAAGTGTACCTAAGTTAATTAGAGACTGTGTACTAATGCAGCTAGGTGCGTGACTTCTTAATTAGTACAGGTGGTGAAATTCTTACCTCGAGCTATGGAATCCTTGCTTGTGAGAGATTAGTGGTGTGTGTGTGTGTGTGTGTGTGTGTGTGTGTGTATGAAGGTTCAGAATAGTTGTTTTGATGTTAACGCAAAATTAACATTGAAGGAGCTCGGTAAAAATTATTATTCTTTTGATTTTCCTTCTCCTTTCCCCTCCCCTTCTCCTCCTCCTCCTCCTCCTCCTCATCATCATCATCATCATCATCATCATGTTTTTTTTTCGTGTTCTTGTTCTTCAGCGTGGCTCTTCCTATCGCCCTTCTTTCCTTCCTTCCTTCCTTCCTTCCTTCCTTCCTTCCTTTCTTCCTCTTCCGTCCTATATACTATAACCTTTTCTATCCTCCCATTCTCCCTCTCCCCTATAGCAGTACTTACCTCTCCCATTCCCCCTCTAGCCCTCCCTCTTCCTTCACATCTCTTACCTTTCCATCGAGAATGTACAGTACCTGGAGGCTGTTTCACTCCCCTCACCTCACTCCTCTCTCCCCTTTCTTCCTCCCACCATCTCCCCTACCCGTCTCTCACCTGTACTTTTGAAGCGCAAGGGAGATGAAATTACATATCAGTGAAGTCTGTCATGAGAGGATTTTGGTTTATTTTGGTTAATTTTTCCTCCCTCATGTTTCAACACCATCGTAATTACCGCTTTCCTTCTCTCTCTCTCTCTCTCTCTCTCTCTCTCTCTCTCTCTCTCTCTCTCTCTCTCTCTCTCTCTCTCTCTCTCTCTCTCTTTCATGATCTTAGTTTTCTTTGAAGTTCTGAGTCCATCTTATTGTGTGTGTGTGTGTGTGTGTGTGTGAGTGTGTGTGTGTGTGTGTGTGTGTGTGTGCACGTGGACCGGTTGTCACTATTTATACAATTCATTTCGTTACCGTGTGCAAGAATCTGCAATATATTATTATGTGGAGGCGTGAAACGGGTGACGTGTGTACCAGAGAGAGAGAGAGAGAGAGAGAGAGAGAGAGAGAGAGAGAGAGAGAGAGAGAGAGAGAGAGTGTAGCAAAACGAAAAAAAAAAAGAAAATAAGGAAGAATAAGAAGTAGAAGAAGAAGAAGAAGAAGGAGGAGGAGGAGGAGGAGGAGGAGGAGGAGGAGGAGGAGGAGGAGGAGGAAGAGGAGAAAATCGAGAACTACAACAACAACAAGGAGAAGGAGAAGGAGGAGAAGAAGAAGAAGAAGAAAAAGAAAATCGAGAATAACAACAACAACAACAACAACAACAACAACAACAACAACAACAACAACATGACAACTGTGGATGACACCAAAACATAAACACGCTTGTTGAAGTGAGCACACAACTACACATTCAGCTTGAAGCCTCAGACCTCCTAACAGCACGAGCATGAAGATAAGATCACACGACAAGGGCGCCGCAAAAATAACTTAACGCGCAAACAGAGAAAGTTACGATGTTGTGTGTCCTCCCTTCGTGTAAACTGCTTCCTCGCTTTGTTGTGATAGATTGTTGATTCCTTAGTTTAATTAGGCCTTCCTGTTGTAATGGAATATTATTTTGTCTTGTTTTTTTTTTCTTTTTGTGTTCATTACCTGATTTTTCTATTTTTTGTTTCTTTTTATCGTTTTCTTTTACGTATGTTATGTTGACTATTATTTTTTCTTTTTCCTTTTGTTTCTCGTGTTATTATTAGCTTTTCATACGATATATTTTGTTTAACTATCTTCTTTTTTCTTCCTAATACTCATTACTTCTTTTACATATATATATTTTGTTTGCTATCAGATTTTCCTTTTTCCTTCCGTTCTTTTTTTTTTTCATCATCAGCGTATAATCCTTGTGTTGTTCGTCCAATCCTCGTCCTCCTTTCTTCTTTCTTCCTCCTCCTCCTCCTGTTTTTTTTCAGATTTTTCCATCTCTTTCCATACTTTTATCATCAGCCTTTACTCCCTGTGTCCTTTATCCCATTCTCCTCTTTCCCTCTTTCAGAAACCAGTGGCAATGGGATTTTTTTTTCGGACACAGTAGTAAATTTGGTACTCTGATGTTGATACGATTAAACTCCCTGCTCATGAAAGGTAGAAAAACAGGAAACAGCGTCTCTCTCACTGTGACTACTACTATCCATCATTCAGTAGTAGTAGTAGTAGTAGTAGTAGTAGTAGTAGTAGCGAGCGGCAGTAACTCATCAAAGAATGGGATTACATGATCGAATTTTGAAGCTCCACCAATCACAACTTTACCAGCAAAACTATAACTTTTGAACTCGTCAGAGAGAGAGAGAGAGAGAGAGAGAGAGAGAGAGAGAGAGAGAGAGAGAGAGAGAGAGAGAGAGAATGATATATGTATATATATATAAATCTTCCCTCTCATTGCTTGTGTGTGTACGCGCATGTACGGAGACCGGCAGCTGGTAGGGGAGAGTAGTGGTGGGAGGGGGAAGGGAATTAAAGCTATGGGGAAAGAGAGATATAGGGGGAGAGAGACAGAGGGAAAGGAAAAGAGATGGGGAGGAGAGGGAATGGTATGGGTGAGAGGTTAGATGTTATATTTAGTCGGGCACGTGTTGCAAGTGGAGAGGAGAGAGAGAGAGAGAGAGAGAGAGAGAGAGACAGAGAGAGAATAAAAGAGAGTGAGAAAGAAAACTGCGGTGAAGTTGTTGTTTTCTTATCATTATTCTCAAGGTACCGAAAGCTCGGGAGAAAGAGAGAGAGAGAGAGAGAGAGAGAGAGAGAGAGAGAGAGAGAGATGAGGTGGAGATCAAAAGACTCCCGAACTGTACTAGTGTCTGACTCACGCACTGAAAAGCTACTTGGCATCTCTAGACGCTGCCGGGGCGGGGAGGGAAAGGGGGAGACATGCAACTCTGCCAGACGCACGACTAATTTTTCCCCCAGCCTCCCACCACCACCACTGCCTTCATCTCCTTCACTCTATGCTTTTCCTCCGACAGCACCTCATATCTCGCCGCATCTCCCGTCGTCTGGCTTCTCTTGGCGGCGTGTGATGAGCAGCCGGCGTGAGCGAGACAGCCAGCGGTCAGGGGGGAAGTACTCTCTCGCTATTTTTGGCTCCATGTTTTCCCCTCGACGGAGGCTGAGAGGGAATGAGGGGGCGGGAGAGGGGAAACTAACCAGTCGCGATTTGAGGGGTGTGGTGTGGGGGTGTCGGCCGCGCTGGTAGTGGCTCTCTGTCTCTCTCTTTCTCTTTGAAGCTTTTTTTTTTAACCCCGGCTATTCCGTCCTCGCATCGTAGGTCACTCCCGTGGCGTGGCGTGGAAGGTGGGCAAAGGATTCCACGCTTGAGGTAAGGGATCGAAAAGGGTCCTAAGGGCAGTCTGGTCCTTGTCCCTGTCTTTGCTGTCCTGTCCTTGCCTTTCATCCCTGTCTCTTTTATTTCCCTCCGTGTTCGGACAGGAGCGGGAGCTGGGAGAGTGAGGTGTGTGTGTGTGTGTGTGTGTGTGTGTGTGTGTGATGCCGCGTTGCGAAAATTCATCTCGGCTTTGTGTTTTTTATTCATTATTGTTTCCGAATCCCGTCACTACCTCCACTGCTAACGCCAGTGTCGCTGGGGGAAAAAAGTTTGCGTTCCTCTCTCTCTCTCTCTCTCTCTCTCTCTCTCTCTCTCTCTCTCTCTCTCTCTCTCTCTCTCTCTCTCTTTAAGTACTGTTATTATTGTTACTTTAAAAATAAACACGATAAAAATAAACAATGCATCTACTACTACTACTACTACTGCTACTACTACTACTGCTACTACTACTACTACTACTACTACTACTACTACTACTACTACTACTACTACTCAGTACACACTAACGACCATAGCTCACACATCACCAAACACCATTATTATCACTAAAACATCACCACCACTACCACCACTACTACTACCACCACCATCACAGTCACTACTTAGACTGAAATCTCTGCAATCACCACTAACACAACACAACAACACCACTACTAGTACCAATAGCTTAGGAGTGATGACCGCGGTGGTGATGATGGTGTTGGCGTAAACGGTAACACTCTACGGATTACCTTTCGCTATCCGCCAGTACCCATTAATGTGGTGTTGCTGGTGGTGATGGTGGTTGTGGTGGTGGTGGTGTAGTGGTGTTAACCGTGGTTGTGGTGTTTGGTGTATTGTTATTGTTATTGGTGGTGGTGGTGGTGGTGGTGGTAGTGGTGTTGTTGTTGTTGTTGTTGTTGTTGTTGTTGTTATTATTATTATTATTATTATTATTATTGTTGTTATTTTTTTCTTATTGTTTTTGTTTTTACTTATTTTTTATTGAAGTTTATTATACTTACCGTGTTTACAGGTGTGTGTGTGTGTGTGTGTGTGTGTGTGTGTGTGTGTGTGTGTGTGTGTGTGTGTGTTCGGTCTTTTATGTTGAGTTATTGCTTACATTTTTCATTATTTATAAACATCAGAGGCCAACACACAGACAAATAACTTTGAAGTGCACATAATTCACACACACACACACACACACACATAAACACACACACACACACACACACACACTCGTAAAAATCAGAATTTGGCCACGAAGGAGTAAGAGAGAGAGAGAGAGAGAGAGAGAGAGAGAGAGAGAGAGAGAGAGAGAGTATTGCACGGTAAGGACTTTCAACGGCACAAAACCTAAGAAGACGTACACAACCTTGCATTTTACCACGCGTACGCACACACACACACACACACACACACACACACACACACACACACACACACACACACACACACTCCCAGGCTTTGGTGTTGCGTCAGGGACTCGTGTGGGTGTATTGTGTATTGTGCAACTTGGGTGTTGTGATTATTAAGGTATTGTGGAGGTGTGTGAGGCAACCAATCACCTTAATGGACACTTCTCCCGTCTTGACCAATCACACAGCAGGTATTCAGCGTTCACCACACTAACGGCCAATCAGAGATAACATCAATACACACACACACGCACACACACACACAATAAATTTAGTGTTTTCTATTTTTTTTACGAAATTATGTGCAAATCAGAATGGAAATGCGAAAATATGGTGTTTTTTTTTTTTTCCAGACACACTGAAAGAAGAAAAATAGAAAGAGAAGAAGAAAGAAAAAAACAAAACAAAACAAATGAAAACTGTGAAAAAGGCAAACAATAGGACAGGAAAAATGGAATCGAAGATACAAAAAAAACAACCAAAGAAATACAGAGCGAACACAACGAGGCGATAAATACAGTGTCTGACCATCCCAGCAAGCCATTCCAGGGAGCCAATGAGATCCGACCTAAGCCAAATGACCACTTAAGGTGACACTACTTAAAGGGAAGGGGGCGTGGTTACGGTCCAATTAAGGGAACACAGGCAAGGAAAGGGACATTTCTTAAACCTGTCAATCATATCACCTAATCCCTCCCTTTCTCCCTTTCTCCCTTCCCTATTCCCTTTCACCTTCCACCCCTTCTTTCCCTATATTCTAGTATCGGATAGATGGAAGAGAGAGAGAGAGAGAGAGAGAGAGAGAGAGAGAGAGAGAGAGAGAGAGAGAGAGAGAGAGAGAGAGAGTAATGACTAATGAGGTAGTTTCCGAGGAAGGAAGGTAGGAAAGGAGAAAGAATGGATTAAAGAAACTAACTAATAGACTGGGAATGAGGAGGAGAAAGAAATTAAGGTATTTTGGTAGGAAGGGAGGGGAGGAGATAATGCCATGGTACGTAGGCAAGGAAATAAACTAGTAGACGTGAAGAAAGAGAGACAGGGGAAGGAAGAGAAGATGAAAATTACGAGGGACAAATAAGGGAACAAAATAATGGATGAAGGAAGTAAGTCTCGAAAAAATTTGAAAAAAGGGGAAAACATAAGATTGTGATGAAGGAAACTAAGAAACACAGAAACGAAAAAATGAGAAGAGAGAGAGAGAGAGAGAGAGAGAGAGAGAGAGAGAGAGAGAGAGAGAGAGAGAGAGAGAGAGAGAATTAAGGTGACGAGACTAATTTAGCGGGGGATAGCATGCTACTGGTACACAACCTGGGTCGGATTTACCTGTAAGCCTCCAATCCTTTCGGGCGACCTCAGGTGTCATCTTACCAATTACCGAGAGAGAGAGAGAGAGAGAGAGAGAGAGAGAGAGAGAGAGAGAGAGAGAGAGAGAGAGTTTTAATGATCGCGTCAAAAAAGAGCTAAACCAGTGAAGTAAAAAATAGTTGATAAATTTAAACCCAAATTTGCAGTCATGTTCTATGCAAAAATAATTAAAACAGTGACGCATCGATGACTACTTACAAGAGAGAGAGAGAGAGAGAGAGAGAGAGAGAGAGAGAGAGAGAGAGAGAGAGAGAGAGAGAGAGAGAGAGACTGATACCTGCAATAAAAACGGGAGGAAAGAGACAATGAGACAGAATAGATGTGAAGGGAAGACGAAGCAGAACAAATAAGGGTTGAGAGGAAAGGGGGGGAGGAAGACAGTGACTGAGGAGGAGGAGGAGGAGGGATAATGGAGAGGGAAAGCAGTGAGACAAGTGGGATTGCTAAAGGGACAACCGAAAATTGGAGATGAAAAATGAGAGAGAGAGAGAGAGAGAGAGAGAGAGAGAGAGAGAGAGAGAGAGAGAGAGAGAGAGAGAGAGAGAGAGAGAGACATCGTAGGCCCACAAAAATATTTCCTTACCTTTTGACATCCTCTTGATTAACCTCCAGAAATGTGTTAGCTCTCTCTCTCTCTCTCTCTCTCTCTCTCTCTCTCTCTCTCTCTCTCTCTCTCTCTCTCTCTCTCTCTCTCTCGCAGGAATAAACGTGACACATCAATCACACCCCACCTGCTAAGTCATCTTGTTTGTGAGAGAGAGAGAGAGAGAGAGAGAGAGAGAGAGAGAGAGAGAGAGAGAGAGAGAGAGAGAGAGAGAAACAGAAAACGTAATCCCAAGATGAATATTAGAAAAGAAAGGCCACGAAAGAAGAAAGAGAGAGCGAGTGTGTGTGTGTGGTGTGTGGTGTGTATGAGCGAGTGAGGGGCGAGAAGGGAATGGGGTAAATGGGGGTCGGTAATGGCGAGGTGTATCCATTAGAAGACGGAAGCGAAGTGGCGTGGTAAATGGTGATCGGTGGCGAGGAGTGGGTGGGCGGAATGTGGATTACAGGGAAGGGGGAGGGCGAGAGGTGAGGCAAGGTGACTGACGCAAGGAAAAACGCGGGGGAGGCCTGTGGGAGGAAAGTATTGAGTGGTACTGGCGGAGGGGCAGCCATGGTGGTGTATTGTGATAAAAGCAAAGGTATCGTGCGGTTCTGGTGTGCTTAAGTGAGCGAAGGAGAGGTGTTGTGTGGTATTAGTGTGTTGCAGTGGTATTGTCTGGTGGTGGTGTACATAGACAGCTGGAAAAGGTGCATATTCTGCTTTTTTCATGTGTCATTGTAATGGAAGGTTGTGTCGTCTGTGAGAAGTGATAGTTTCATATAATGGGCTTGATTCTGTATCATATAAATTCGCGACTTTCCTTCTTCTTTTCTTGTTTCTTTATATTTTTCATCCTTTATTATTTTTTTCATTTCTTTTTCCCGCCTCCTTTTAAGTCTTTTCCTATGTGTCTATATTATTTTCTTCTTGTATTTCTCTCTCTCTCTCTCTCTCTCTCTCTCTCTCTCTCTTGCCATAGAGACAGATCAAGAGTAATAACAACGTGGGCTGAAAATATATTAATGAAGTGATGGCAGGAGAGGGAAGATGAGGTGGAGGAGGAAGAGGAGGAAGAAGAGAAGAAAAAAAATCACGTGATATTTTTCGCCCCAGAGAAGAAGAGATTCAAGATCGTCCATCCTTCTTATATTTATCTTTTGTTGCTTTAGAACAGATAAATTCAAGAACGGCAATTTGTTATAATGACTTAACACCTCCGTGCACTGGTGTCAGGTTGAGGGAGGGCCGTGGTAGCTGAGTGAGGGCCGCTGACAGGTGCGTGGGAGTCTTGGTAGCGGGCTGTGGTGGAGACGGGGGAGGGGATGACAAGGAAGCAGAGAGGAATCAGGGGACAGGTGTGTGGGAGGCAGCGGTAAGAAGTGCGTGGGAGTGTTTGTGGCCCCAGGTGATCTTGTGGCGGCAGTGACACACGCGTGGAAGAGAAGGAGGCTTAAGGATATTCCAAACCCTTATCCAGAAACGCTTTACTTTCCCACCACGATTGTTTTCCAGGGCTACAGAGATGATTAGCCGGGTTCCCAAGAGTGTTTCTCCTGTTAATAATGTAGAAAAGCTGTTAATCTATCGCTAGAGCTGTAAGACCACACTTAAAACTCCTTGTCAGTTTAATTAGAGCCTTTGGAATGTATTCATGTTGAGAGAGCAAAATGCTTCTGAATACGGTCCCGGTTGTATGAGTGTGTGTGTCTGTGTGATCTATATGAATGGTGCTTACATAAGTGAAAGTTAAAGGAAAAGAAGGAATGAGGGAATGAACCGGTAGTGAGTGATCGATTGAAGTAGGTAAACTGGAGAGAAAACGAGTGGAGGATTAGTAAATTGAAAGGGAATGATTAGTGAGAGCGAACGAGTTAAATAAATTGAAGAAGGAGTGAGTGGAGAGCAGGTGGACTGAGCGACGGAACAGGTGCAATGATGGACAGGAAATGAGTGGGAAGTAGGCTGACTGAGTAAACTGGAGAAGGAATGAACATGTTACGAGTGAGTAGTTTGGAGTGAGCGAATGAGTGAATGAGAGAAGGAGGTGAACGAACAAGAAATAAACTAGAGGGTGGAGTGGGATGAGTGAGTGAGTGAGTGAGTGAGTGAGTGAGTGGAGTGGGGACAGGACAGGAACACACGAGTCTCACAAGAATAATGTTCCCCACTTAGGTTTTATTAAATGAAAAGGAAATATGTATGCAACAGAAGTGACCCAGGAGGAGGACGAGGAGAAGGACAAGGAGGAGGAGGAGGAGGAGGAGGGGGAATGAGAAGAAGAAGAAGAGGAGCAGGAGGAGGAGGAGGAGGACGAGGAGGAGGAGTGCTCTGGAGATAATGATTCTCCTCTTGAGCAAAAGCGAAGTGGAAGTTATTGTTTAAGAGAGTCGTGTGAGTGTGTGTGCTTTTCCTTCCTGCTTTCATTATTTCTCTTTTTGATTTTTCTTTCTCTTTTTTTTTCCCGTCTTATTTTTCTGTATTCTTGATTTTTTTTTCCGGTTTCCCCTTCTCTCTTTTTTTTTTGTCTCTTTTCTTTCAGGTTATTTTTGTCCAGTGTTCTTTTCTCTTCTTTCGATCTTAAGTTGTTATTCGTATTGTCTTTTTTTTTTTTTTTTTTCTTGATATCCATTTTCCTTTCCGTGTTTATAATGCTACTACTACTACTACTACTACTACTACTACTACTATTACTACAACCACTACTGCTCTTACTACTACCACTACTTCTACCACTATTATATATTTCATCCATATCACAAAGGCTGATTCTTCTTGGTTAATGGATGAAATAATAATAATAATAATAATAATAATAATAATAATAATAATAATAATGATAATAATAAAGTGTTTGGCGGTATTTTAATGAGTGTCGGCACGGAGCCTGATCCTCCTGACACATGAGACTTGCTGTCACATGTGTCAGGCGCCAGGCTGACTGCTGCCACCACTACTACCACCACCACCACCACCACCACATCAACTATCACTGCCACCAACTCCACATGTGATACCCGGCCCCACCTACCTCTGCCACTTCCGCCACCACTTCTACCACCCGCGATCAGCCTCATTAACACCTCTACTTGTCACCCACCCACCAACATCACCACCACCATCACCACTGTTGACACCACCTCCATCACCACTCCCAGCACCACACAAACCAAGCCTTCATGACTATCGTAGCAGTAACAGTCTTAGTAGCACCACATTAATTGCTACACCACCCTCACCACCACCACCACCACCACCACCAAGGCCGCGGTGTGATGAACGTCGGCATGAAGGTGGAAGGAGAAAAATAGGCACTGCGGGGGAACGTGACTCAGTGTACCTTAGTGCCAGACGTGAGGGTGCCAGGTAGTGCCCGAGTTTACCAGGCACTCCCAGCGGTGAGGGTTTTATCGGGCCCTCGGGAGGTGATGGTGGTGGTGGTGGTGGTGGTGGTGGCAGCAGATCCCCGGGATGAGAAAGTGGTGTTGGGTTAATTCAGTTTAGCTTAGTTTAGTTTAGTTTGGTTAGGAAAAGATGGTGATGGTGGCGGTGGCGGCAGCAGCAGCAGCAGATCCCCGGGGTTAGTTTCGTTTCGTTTCGTTTCGTTTTGTTTGGTTTATTTTGGTAAGGATAGGAGTAAAGGTGGTGGTGGTGGTGGTAGTAGCAATTAAAGGTAGTGGGCGGACAGGTTCCAGGAGTTCGATGACCGGCAGGAGCAGCGGCGGCGGTCTGTCAGTGCATCATTTTTGCCAGCGTCCCCCTAGCGTGTGTTGAAAATGGTACAAAGGCAGGGAGGGAAGGGAAGGGAAGAGGGACATGAGAACGGCAGGAAGGAAGACTGGAAGGAAGGAAGGAAGGAAGGATGAGGGGATGACAGACAGACAGAGAGAGAGAGAGAGAGAGAGAGAGAGAGAGAGAGAGAGAGAGAGAGAGAGAGAGAGAGAGAGAGTATCCTTAAAATGAACATTCAAACAAGTGTCTTAAGTCATAGGTAAGGTGAAGGAGATACTGAAGTGGGAGGGGCTTGTGGATGAGTGGGCGGAACTTATGGTTGAGTGGGAGGGGCTTGTGGTTAAGAAGGAGGTGCTTATGATAAAAATAAAAAAAATAGGGAGGATCTTGTTTAGGAAAGAAGTAACGATTGTGGTATGGAAGAGCTGGTGTGTGATGAGGATGGGGGAAACTAGTGATAGGGAAATAGAGGGGAGATAGAAGACGATGTGACGAGGATAGAGACCCGATAGAAAGATGTATATTTGGTTTTTCAGTTTTCACATTACACAAACCCATTACCAATCTTCCCTTGGCATTCTTTTCATCCCTTCCCTTCCGCCCACCCTTACCTTCATTTTCCCCTGCTTCACTTTCCGTCCCCCTTCTTTCTTATTCTCTTTTTTTTTTCACACTTCCCTTCCCCTCCTCCTCTCTCGTGTGCCCTAACTGCCGCCACCAGCTTCCAAGGTCACCAAAGAGGCATACATTGAATAGTTTAACTTTTTCTTTACCTTCCCTGTATTCCTCACATTCCTTCTCTCTCTCGCTTAAACGCTACAGCCTTTTTTCCCCTCGCCTCCCTGTTTGTGCCCCTTGCTCTGAGTCTTTCTTCCCTCTCTTATTTTTTGGTTTATTCATATCTTACCTCCCCTTAGGGTTTGTTTTTATTTGTTTTTTATCACCATTCTTTTTTCTCGTTCCTTGACTATCTCTCTTTCCTTTTTTTTTATTTCTTGTTTTCCTTTTTCGTATCTTTGTTTTGTTCCAGTTGGTTTATTTATTTCTTCGCTCGTGCTTTTCTTCCTTGTTTCCTGTTGTCTTACTTTCCTTCATTCATTCCATCCTCTCTTTTTTATTCCTTTCCATCGTTTTTTTTTTTCTTCTTCTCATTCCAATTTCTAACCAATTTCCTTTTCGTCCCTTCTTTACATTCCTCCTTTACATTCCTCCTCCTCCTCCTTCTCCTCTTCCTCAGTTTCTTCATCAACATCGCTCACCATATTTTATACATGGCATTCCTTTAGCATTCCTCTGCCGCCTGTACATTTCCATTAGACTAATTACTGCCTCCCTTGCATCCCGCACGTATATATGTATGCTAATCCTAATATTTAAGCATGCATATAAGCAGGAGAGGGGAAGGGTGAGGTCAGGAGGAAGGAGACTGATGAAGATTGCTGAAACAGGAAGAAGAGAAGCAGGAAAGAAGGGAAGTAGGAGGAGGGAAGAAGTAAGAGAGAGAGAGAGAGAATAGGAAGGATTATAGTAGGGAGGAAGGAAAGGAAGGAGAGATGTAGGGAAAGAAAGAGAAAAAAAGAGATTGAGAGAGGAAGGGAAGGAAAGAGAGAAGAGGGGTAGGAAGGAGGGAGGGAAAGGAAATAGAGTAGTAGAGAAAAGAATGGAAAGAAGTACAAAAGGAAGAAAAAGGGGATAGAAGAGGAGGAGGAGAGAGAAAGAGGAACAAAGGAAAGAGAAAGAGAGAGAAGGGAAGAGATAAAAGAACAGAAGGAGGGAAGGAATGAAGGAAGTAGGAAGAGAGGGAGGAGCAGGAGAGGAACAGAAGGAGAAAGAAGGAAGGAAAGAGGAAGATGGAAAGAAAGATGCTAGTATTTACTGATAGACCAACAGAGTGATGGATTTCTCCTCCCTGCCAAACCAAAATATCCATTTCTTGTTATTTTTCTTCGTTTCTTGTCGATCGCGGCCAACCAGTCTACCCCTTTGTGTGTTTATTTGTCCACCCGTCTCTCTCTCTCTCTCTCTCTCTCTCTCTCTCTCTCTCTCTCTCTCTCTCTCTCTCTCTCTCTCATCAACATCATCATCATCATTACAACCATCATATATAAAATGCAAACTGTTTTATTATTCAGATTGTTTTTTCGTTATTTCAGACAGGCCAAAAAATTTCCTATTCATTATGTATTTATTTATTAATGTATGTTGTATGCTTTCGTATTTATTTATTGTGTGTGTGTGTGTGTGTGTGTGTGTGTGTGTGTGTGTGTGTGTGTGTGTGTGTGTGTGAGTGAGTGATGGTCAATATTTCCTCTCATATTACCTGTGGAACCATTAGCCTAATTGTTTGTGTATAAAGGAACATCACCTTCCTGGGTTCACCTCGGCCCTGGCAAACCTTTCCTCACCCAGCACTGATACACAATTCTAACGCGTCATGCTACACTCGTATCTTATTACTTATAGCTGTATCAGATTTTCCACACTGAGTTTGATTCGCGGTTGAGTGTTACTATGAAAAGTGATGATAATAATAAGTAATAATAATAAGCCCATTGTTGTCTGAACTCTTTCACTACTAGACAATTATCTTTCCCATACTCACACACCACTTTGGCACACAACACGTTAAAAGAGACCTAATTTATTCATTGGAAAAAAAAATTACCATGTTGTTGATGACAGAAAAAAAGATATCTGACTTAAAACATGAAAGAAATGTTAAGAAAAGCGATGTGAGATTACTGTGTGTGTGTGTGTGTGTGTATGTGTGTGTGTGTGTGTGTGTGGGTTGATGAAAGGGCGTTTTCTCAGCACAATTAAGATTAACGTGACAAAAAGCCCGAGCCGCCAGTGGGCATCAGCTGGCGTGGGGGCGCGGCAGCATCACTCAAGGACGTGTGGGAGGTCCAGCGCTGCGGCACACGCACTCACGCCTCCCAAGACAGACCGGAGTGGCGACGCGCTGTTCGGAAGAAGAAAAAGAGAAAAGGAAGGGAAAAAGAGGTGATGATTATGATAAAAGTGGAAGAGATAAAAAAAATGATAAAATAACTTCATCTTATCACAAAGATTTTTTACATTAATATTGTCATTGCATTATTTATTGGTCCTCCTAGACTCGTATGTTTGTGTGTCTATCTCTCCTCCTCCTCCTCCTCGGCAGGTGAGAGGAATGGGATCGATATTCCTTTATTCTGATTGATGTGGCGCAAAGTTGACAGAAATGAATGGGAAATGGGAAAGAAAAGAAAATTCATGATCGAGGTTTAGATAAGATGGCGACGATTGAGGCGATGCAGAGAGAGAGAGAGAGAGAGAGAGAGAGAGAGAGAGGGGGAGCTTAAATAATACAGAAAAAGTAAAACCAAAAGATAGCACATGAATAAAACATGTAATAAGTTTGCTGTACTTAGAAGAGAGAGAGAGAGAGAGAGAGAGAGAGAGAGAGAGAGAGAGAGAGAGAGAGAGAGAGAGAGAGAGGGGGAAAGATAAAAGAAACCAGAGGAAAAATAAAAAGAAATATTATATATGTAAAAATTCTCATTTCCATTTTGATTCGCTGGGACCAAAAAGTTAAACAAAAGTAAAGAAAACACAAGTGACGGCGAAAAAAAGAAAAAAAAAGAAAAAAAAACTACAGACGTTAAAGAATTCTTGATCTAAGCCACGCACAGTTTTTCCTTTGTTCTTAAGTCGGAAAATACGGTTTTGTTCGTGAAGCGAGAATGATCTTAGCTCGTAAATGAGGAGTGGTGTCTGTTTGTCTGTTTGTTCGTAAAGCCAAGGAATGTTTTTGTTCGTAAACCGGAGAATACTTTTTTGTTCGTAAGTTGAGGAATGCATTTTTTTTTTATTGTAAGTTGCAATTTTGTTATTGTTGTTGTTGTTGTTGTAGTTGGAGAATATTTCTGTTCGTAAAGGGCATGGAAATATTTATTTATTTATTCTATTTTTTTTTTTTTTATATGGAGATGGTAAGTATTTCTCTCAAGTCGGGGAATGATTCATGTTTGTAAATTGTTGTGGCAAGATATTTGTAATGATGTGATTAAAAAAAACACATTTTTTTCTTTATTCTTCTCTAAACAGTTTATAGTTACATTTATTGTATTTTTTTCCTGGCTTGTGTGTGTGTGTGTGTGTATGTGTGTGTGTGTGTGTGTGTGTGTGTGTGTGTGTGTGTGTGTGTGTGTGTGTGTTTGTGTGTGTAATGTATGTAATGATGTGATTAAAAAAAAGCACAATTTTTCTTTATTCTTCTCTAAACAGTTTATTATTACAGATATTGTGCATTTTTCCTGGCTTGATGTGTGTGTGTGTGTGTGTGTGTGTGGGCGTCAGGTTTGAAGGGACAAAGTATAGGTGGTGCTTGGTAGATCAGGTGTCGTGAGGGCGAGAGGCGAGGGGCGCAGGGTCTGGATGAGGGCAGGATGGAAGTAATGCTTGCTAATATGAGAGGAGGTTTGAGCTGCGTGAGGGGGAAGGGAAGGGTGAGAGCTGGAGGGTGGGTGGAGGGGAACTCTGTATGGGAGCAGGTGTTGGCAGGGAGGAGGAGAAGGAGAAGGGGAAGAGTATGAGTAAGTACGAATGATTCCGAGAAGAATGAGATAAAGGAGAAGGTGAAGGAGGAGGATTAAAAGGAAGGGGAGGAAGAAAAAACTGAAGCAAAAGAAAAGTAGAGGGGAGAGAGAGGGCGGAGGAAGTTGAATAAGTAGGAGAAAAAGAAGGAAAGGAGGGGAAGAGGAGGAAGCTGAAGAAGTAGAAGAGGGAAAGAAGGAGGAAGATGAGCAGCAGCTGGATAAAAAGTAGGAAGAGGAACAGGAAGTAGAGTAAGTAAAAGAAAAAGGAAAAGAGAAGGAGGAGGAAGACGGAAGAGGAGGAGGAGGAGGAGGAGGAAAGTGATAAGAGTTGCTAGGACAAGAGAGGTAATTCTTCTCATTTTTTTATTATTATTTCTTTCTTCCTGACTTCACATTTTTCTCCATTTTTTTTTCTTAGGATGTTGTGAAAGTTTGTGTGTGTGTGTGTGTGTGTGTGTGTGTGTGTGTGTGTGTGTGTGTGTGTGTGTGCTCGGTAGGTAGACACATATAGTCGGGTGTTGGCACGGCAGGTGTTGTAGTGTTGTTTTATGGGGAGAGTGAGTGTGAAATAAAACAAAAAGGTGGTTCAACTTTAACAAAATGAAGGAGAACTGAAGAACATGTGGTGGCGGTGGTGGTGGCGGTGGTGGCGTCTATTATTTGTAAGATGCCAAAGTGGAAGAGAGAGAGAGAGAGAGAGAGAGAGAGAGAGAGAGAGAGAGAGAGAGAGAGAGAGAGAGAGAGAGAGAGAGTCAGCTTATCTAGAATTACAGAAAAATAAAGATAAACCCACATCCTTGAAAATATACTGAAACCTGTGCCAAGTTAGAACGAAGATGTTTACGTGAGAGTCGTAAACAACTCACCCAAAACAGTAGAATTTCAAGGCAGACAAGGAGACTCTTTAAGATGCAGTGACACACGAGTGCACTTGGGCGTCGCAGCACCGCGTTAGTGAAGGACGAGTCACTGTACCGCCCTTTTTCTCCCCTTTGCAGCACCCTCTTTCCTTCCTCCACTTCTTTCCTCAACCTTGTCTCACCTCGCTCCTGAAAACATTATGACTGGCAGATACTGAGGCGTCACAATGCTCCAGGTAAAAAAGGCGTCACTTTATCTTCCTATTCTCCCCTCCTAACTCTCTCCACCAGCACCTCGTCACTTTTCACTCACCTTCCTTCTTTTTTGAGGTTCAAGATACACATACGACGTTACAATGGGTTACTTAACGGAGCCACTATCTTTAATGTTGTTCTTTTCCGCATTTCTATCCTTCCTGGTATCTTCACTCACCCTCCTACCTACCTGCTTACCAGTACTTCAGCTAAGATAGACATGTGCTGGAATTTTAACTGTGCCTTAGTTAAGAGGGAATCCTTATGTAGTGTCTTATTTCTTCCTCCTCCTAAGGACCTCCCAGTTACCTCTTGTTTCTCTCCACTCACTGACCCTCTAGTATAAACATTAAACACACAGACACATATTAAAGCTGGACAGTGTTTCGCATATTCAGGAATTTCACTGTACCCTTCATATCTCTCCCATTTAGAATCTTCCATTGTCACTTTCCATAACCCTTCCTTCTATTTTCCTCCATCCCTCCCCTTTTCCATTATAGCTACACGCCGGTATTTCCCTCCCCTTTATCTTACTAACTCGTTGCCTTTGATTTTCCCCACTATCAATACCTCCATCCTCTCATCTTCTAGCCCTCCCACTATCACCACCACCACCACCACCGCTACCGCCCAGCTAAAGATCCCCCAGCCTTCATCTCCCGCCACCAGCCTTACTTATATGCAAATCAAGGGTGTAGTGAGAGGAATTGATCGAAGGAAGGCAAGACGGAAGGTTAAGTAAGATAGAGGAAAGTGAAAATGATGGAAAATTGAGATATATTGTTTTGTGGTGAATAGAAGCTTATATATGTGTGTGTGTGTGTGTGTGTGTGTGTGTGTGTGTGTGTGTGTGTGTGTGTGTGTTGGGGCGGTGGGGGATGAGTGGGTGTACTTCAGGGTGTGTTTCTGTTACCTCTCTCGTTTCTCTCAACTGAACACTTTCTCTATTTCCTTCCCTCTGTACCTACCCACTGCCCCAACCATCCAGCCCCATTCAGCCCACTAGTCCCTCCCCTCTATACCCATACCCTCCAACCATTCACTCCCATTTACCCCTCAACCAAATACCCACAATACACTTCACAGTTCCCCCTTCCCCAGGACAGCTTAGTATCACACATCTCACGGATCAGCAGGCTACCCCTTTCACTCCCCTTCAACCCCCTCCTTCAGTGCCTCAGCTTGCAGAGTCAGCAGGTGGAAATTCAGTTCAGTACCTCCCTTCCCTCCTCCCTCCTTCCCCTCCAGCAGGTGACCCAGTGACCCACCAGAAAGAGGGTTATTGGAGGTCATGTATTTTGACCCTTGCCAGTTCCCCTCCTTGGTTGTTGTTGTTGGAGGCGATTTGTTTTTTTGTACTCTCTCTCTCTCTCTCTCTCTCTCTCTCTCTCTCTCTCTCTCTCTCTCTCTCTCTCTCTCTCTCTCGTCCACTGTATTGTTGTGTTCTTATTTTTTGCGGGTGTCTTTTTTTCCTTCACTTTAATGATTTTTGTTTTGTTCTTTGCTGAAGGTTCTTTTTTTACTCCTTGTATTTTGTTTTCCTTCGTTAGTGATGGTTTTTTCCTCCCCCTCTCCTTCAATTGCCGGTTTTATTTTAGATTTTATTATTATTTCTTTTAGGTGCCTCTATGCATCTTTACTTTTCTTTTCATACAGAGACGTAAAGTTTTCGTATTTTTGGGGGATTATTTTTCTTTCATCGTAGTTTCTTTTTGTGCCTCGGGGATATTTCTGTGTGTGTGTGTGTGTGTGTGTGTGTGTGTGTGTGTGTGTGTGTGTGTGTGTGTGTGTGTGGGACAGGTGTGTGGGTGTTGTGTATACATGATGGCCTCTGTGTATGTATAGGTGCCTCCAATGTATACACAGAAGATGCCAGACACACACACACACACACACACACACACACACACACACACACACACACACACACACACACACACACACACACACACACACACGTATTTCTTTCCACCTCCAACCACTCCCATCTGGGTCTATTGTCTCCTCCTCCTCCTCCTCCTCCTCCTCCTCCTCCTCCTCCTCCTCCTTTTCCATTTTCCCTCTGCTTTCTTCCTTGTCTTCCAATTCTAGCTTCCTCTCCATGGCCTCATAATTCTTTCCTATCTCTCCTTCCTTCCTTCCTTCTTTCCCTTCTTGCTTCCTTCCTTATTTCATACCTTCGTTTTCTTTTCTCCTCTCCCTTTGTGGCTTTTCGCTTATTCCCCTTCCATTTCTTACCTTTACACTTTTCTGCTTCCTGTATTCTCACTCTTTTCCCGGCCTACCTCCCTTTTTTCCTCCCCTCCTTCCTTCCCTCCCTTCCTCCTCCTCGTCCACTATCTGGCTCACTTTAGAAATATGTGGGTGAGGTAAACTTGCCTACCTGAAGCTCCTCCGCCCTAGTTCGAGTCAAATAGAGGCAGCTGAATCCTCTCTCTCTCTCTCTCTCTCTCTGGGTCGTCGTATTTCATGTATATGTGCATACGGAAGTCACAAGGTTATACACACACACACATACACACACACACACCTAATGTGTTTACGATGGCGGAGAGGCAGGAAGGAGAGAGGAGATAGAGAGGGAATGGAGGAACGGCGGAGGAGAGAGTGCTGAAGGAGTAGGGAGATGTTTTGAGAGAGAGAGAGAGAGAGAGAGAGAGAGAGAGAGAGAGAGAGAGAGAGAGAGAGAGAGAGAGAGAGAGAGAGAGAGAGAGAGAGAGAGAGAGATATGCCATTTGCTATGTCAGGTGGCTGTGTATATAAACAGGTTGTATTCCTTTATCGCGAATGTGTGTGTGTGTGTGTGTGTGTGTGTGTGTGTGTGACTGAGATACAGACGTACCAACTCTAATAACCTGATTGGCTGTCTGGCTGGCTGATTGACTGACTAACTGACATACTAATTAACTTACTAACTACTCGTAACTGACTAACTAACTCACTCACCCACTCGTTACCTGATTGACTAAGTTATCAGCTGAATTGAGTGACTGACTGACTGACTTACTGACTGATCGACTCTGCCTGCCTGTCTATCTGCCTCTCTCTCTCTCTCTCTCTCTCTCTCTCTCTCTCTCTCTCTCTCTCTCTCTCTCTCTCTCTCTCAGGTAGCAGGCAGTTCGTATTGCATTACCATTTGACGAAGGTGACCTGTGACTAATTGAGAGATGGGGAGGAAGGGGAGTGAGAGAGGGGAGATGGGGAGGGAGGGACGGAGGGAGGGAGGGGGGAGTGTTCCATGATCGCCCTGTCTTCCTGATGGTGATTTATGACTTCCCTTCCCAAATCTTTCCCTCTCTCTCTCTCTCTCTCTCTCTCTCTCTCTCTCTCTCTCTCTCTCTCTCTCTCTCTCTCTCTCTCTCTCTCTCTCTCTCTCAGCTTCCCTTCCCTTCCTCCCTCTTCACTCCTCCCCTCCACACCTGTCCTGCCCTGACCTGACCTGATCTGCTGCAGTGTTGGAAATCCGATCAGAAATTTCAGTAGTGATGCGCTTAATTAGAGAGAGAGAGAGAGAGAGAGAGAGAGAGAGAGAGAGAGAGAGAGAGAGAGAGAGAGAGGGATGGATCAGTAGCTTCGTGTTTACTGTTCCAAATGTTGCTTTACCTGATGCTTCCTCCTATATCCCCTCGTGTGTGTGTGTGTGTGTGTGTGTGTGTGTGTGTGTGTGTGTGTGTGTGTGTGTGTGTGTGTGTGTGTTTACGTGATTTCCTTAGTTGATCTTCCTTTACTTCTGTGTTTCTCCTTGTCTTATCTCCCGCGTCCTTCCTATTTCTGTCTTTCCTGTCATTTCCTACCTGTAATTCTCTCTCTCTCTCTCTCTCTCTCTCTCTCTCTCTCTCTCTCTCTCTCTCTCTCTCTCTCTCTCTCTCTCTCTCTCTCTCTTACCCTCATCATGCAGATCCTGGGTCGAATCCCGCCTTGGTCTCTGGGGTTCAAATCAGGCCAGTGCCCCTCATCAGCTGGGCTTCCATTGTTAAGTTCAAGGCAGCGATGCGGGGCGGGGCGGGGTGGGGTGGGCAGCTCCGACCTCGGCAGCCTTCATGCATGCCGCTGTGATTACTGGTTCTTTCTCCTGTCGTGGAATATTGCGTGCTTCGAAGGTTATTGTGGGAAGGAGGCGCTGTGGATGAGATTACATGTATATTCTGTTAGGTTGTGTAGCGTTGGTTCGGATTTGAGCTATGTTCACGTGTAGCTCTGGTTTGTTAAAGGGAGGATAGCAGATTATTAGTCAAGATTATTGTGTTGTAACTTGTATTATGTTGTTGTGTGTTATTAAGGATCCCCCGAGATAGCAAGAATATATTACTAGAATGAAGAATTTATAGATTTCTTGATTATATGATTATTAGCTTAAACTTACGATTTACTAGAAAAAATATACATGTTCGTCATTATTTTCCATTACGTCTGATCTCTTCTATTTGATACTGTGTAGGTGCCCCGCATTCAGACAGGAAGCACGAGTGAGAGAATTCGGGTGTGCAAATAAAGTTACTTCGCTTGACAGGAAAAGAAGGGGAAGAGGAAAGGCCTGTTCAGATCCTTTAAGTATTATTATTATTATTATTATTATTATTATTATTATTATTATTATTAGTAGTAGTAGTAGTAGTATCCATAGGTCTTTTAAAGAACAGAAAAAAATAATGTAGTTTTGTGAACGTTCCCCGGGTCTTCTTCAGTGGAGCGCCTCTCGTCGGTGTGGGTCAGTTTGGCACAATTAACCCGTGCGTGCCAACCTGACGGAGGAACTTGTGAGAGGAGGAACACAAGACTCCAGGACTCCACTGACTGTGTGTGTAGGAGTAACCTGCAATTCAAGGTGTGTGTGTGTGTGTGTGTGTGTGTGTGTGTGTGTGTGTGTGTGTGTGTGTGTGTGTGTGTGTGGGGATCGTAGGGAGGGAGATGATTCTCTCTCTCTCTCTCTCTCTCTCTCTCTCTCTCTCTCTCTCTCTCTCTCTCTCTCTCTCTCTCTCTCTCTCTCTCTCTCTCTCTCTCTCTGATACTAGCTTTCCTATTTCTATTTTCTCCTACACACACACACACACACACACACACACACACACACACACACACACACACACACACACACACACACACACACACACACACACACAAGCTCACCAATCCTATCTTTTAGTACAACTTTTAATTTCACTCCCATTCTCCTCCATGACTTTCTCCTCCTTCTTCTCCTTTCTCTGTTATTATCCCTCCTTTCCGTTTCTTTTCTCATCCTTTCGTTTTCCTATTCCTTTTTTCCTCCTCTCGTCTCCAGTTTCCTCCCTGGTGAAGGAACCTTTGCCTTTCTAACCCGCCTTCAGGACCCTAATCAGAGGTGGATCGCGGGTTTAATTGGGTCTTTATGAAGGTATTAGAGCTCTCATTGGCTACAGAAAGTCCACAGTGACGCCAATGAGGTGCTTGAAGGAGGATATTATGTGATTGGAAGTTAAGGAAGGATGCAGTAGTGTTTGGAAGAGCTGCTGGTGGTGGTGGTGGTAGTGGTGGTGGTGGTAGTCTTGTTGTTGTTTAGTGGAATGTTATTACCACCACCACCACCTACACCGCACTACCACTACTACTACTACTACTACTATTGCTACTACTACTACTACTACTACTACTACTACTACTACTACTACTACTACTACTACTACTAGATCGTATTTATCATGGGTTTATGATAATGCATTTTTGATGGCGTGTGTAAATACAGGTTACATTATACTACACCTGACTAGCGCTAATCCTACACCTGTAATTAATGTCCTACTGCAACACAAATGACATACCTGGACACCCGCGGCACCACACCACACTATAACAACACTACTCCTCCTCAGCAACCCGCAGTACACCACCACAGTGACAACAACAACCACCATACCTTACCTCACCACACCACAGTTTCTTAACCCACCACACCACACCACAACACCACAATAGTACCTTACCACTCCACGCCACATCACACCACATTGCACCATCAAAATACATCAAACTTTCTGACATCATAACGACTCCACCACACGCACAAATACACCACCATCACCAATAACACCACCATCACCACCACTCTCAAGTTATTTTTTTTCTCTTGATTAATCCTCGTGGTACTGAAAAAAAAAATGAAGCAAAATAAAAAAAGAACTTTGTATCGAGCTTAAAAAAGAAAAAGAAGGAAAGAAAGAAAACTATAATTGCTCGTCTTCATGTGCATGTGTGAAGAGAGAGAGAGAGAGAGAGAGAGAGAGAGAGAGAGAGAGAGAGAGAGAGAGAGAGAGAGAGAGAGAGAGAGAGAGAGAGGAGGCGATGATGAGAGGTGGAGTGAGCAGTGAGATAAATGTTATGAGGGAGAGGAAGAAGGACAGTGACGACATGACAGGGGTGACACGTGGCAAGAGAGAGAGAGAGAGAGAGAGAGAGAGAGAGAGAGAGAGAGAGAGAGAGAGAGAGAGAGAGAGAGAGAGAGAGACAGGAGTGTTTTCATACTAATTCAAACAACTAAACAAGCCAGTAAATAGGGAAAGTTTATGGGGCCGTGCAGTGGTTAGTCACGTGTTAAATGAAGCAATGAAGCGGTTCGTTCGGAAGGGTTCGAAGGGTTCAGAGGCAGTATCGAAACTTTTTTGTGCTTGTGGTATAGAGCCGATGTTTTTCGTACTTTTTAATGCTTTTTATTAATCTTTTTTTTCATTGAATTTTATGGTAGAGAGAGAGAGAGAGAGAGAGAGAGAGAGAGAGAGAGAGAGAGAGAGAGAGAGAGAGAGTGTGGTTATGGCAGTTCTACTAGTGTTCATGTAATAAATTATATGACTCTCTCTCTCTCTCTCTCTCTCTCTCTCTCTCTCTCTCTCTCTCTCTCTCTCTCTCTCTCTCTCTCTCTCTCTCTCTCTATTGTCAGCAAACATTTTTTCATGGAGACATTTTGGTCTTGTTTGCCTTGTAACCCTTGTAAACAGACTTTGGGAGTGGAGTGGGTAAGGGAGGGAGGGAGGGACGAAAGAAGGGAGACAAAAAATATCGGGGAGGTAGAGAGAGGGGAAAAAGGTAAGTGGGGGAGAAAGAAAGCGATGAATAGAGGGGACAGGGATGGAGGGAATGAAGGGGAGATGAAAGGGAAAGGAATGGTGAGGGTGGAGGAAGGTAAAAGAAGCCAAAGATCTATTTTTGTCATTATTCTTATTATATATATTTTTTTCAGATTTATTATTTTTACATATTTTTATTTCTATGTCACTTTTTATCGTTTTATTTTCCGGTATAAGGGTGATTTTTTTCGTGTTATTTTTCTTATTATTTTTTTTCGATAGTAATTTTCGTCCGACGCTTTCTATTTTACAAGATCATTTATCTCCTAGATTTTTTCCCTCCCCCCCCCACTGTAGGTATCACGTCTCTTTATGCCCATTTTTTTTATGATTCATTTGTTCTTTACGATTCTCTTTATTCCTTTTGTTGCTCCCGTTAGGTGTGGACAGACTGGCACACACCTTTTTTTCTCTTTTCTCTTTTCTCTTTTCATTATTATTTTTTTAGTACCAGACCACTTATTGTGAGTGTGCGTGTGTGTGTGTGTATGTGTGTGTGATTTTCTGGTGTTTGCTCTTTTGTCTGTGTTTATTCTTGTCTCTCTGTGTCTTTTTTACTTGATTGCATGTGATTCTGTTGCTGTCTGAATGTCTCTGTGTGTCTTCTTGTTAATCTGTTTGCCTGTCTGTCTGGTAGTTTCTCTCTCTCTCTCTCTCTCTCTCTCTCTCTCTCTCTCTCTCTCTCTCTCTCTCTCTCTCTCTCTCGTCCGTATATCCATCTTACGCAAATATCGTTTAATTAGAAGGAAGGCAAGCATGAACACACATTAATCACTTCAACACCAATACAACTGGAGACGAACAGGATTCCGCGTGTTGCAATGAATTCCTTTACGCTTTGAAATGCTTGGGTACATAAGGACGCTCATATGTATACGGAATATGTGCTTCTTTCGTGTGTAAGGTAGAAATATTGTATCCGGGTCTTACAGATGTGGGTGTTGATGTGATGGGGATACTTAAGACCTGCAGGACTGATTAAGTTCAACTCTCTAACTGCGAATGGGACTTGTTGTTTTATTTTAGAATCTCGAATGAATTTTTACTGATGAAAATAACGACATGAAACAGAGAAGGTTTACGAAATGGTGAGTAATACATTTTCCAGTAAGTGTTGTCTTTCGAAATCATAATCCAATGTTACATAAGACCATTGCAATATAAAACTGAGAAGCCACAGAAGTCGACAGTATTTTGGTTAACTTTTTCTGTCTTGTAATAGCTTCGTGTTCCATGAAGAGGTTTACGAAGGATGCCAAACAACAGCAGGCCCTGAGCTCCTCCTTAGGCTGTTTGATTACACGACTGCACTCAAACTGAAAGTACTTAGATGAAACAGCTCAGTAGAGGGTTCTTTATCCATTGTCCATGTTATCCCTATGAAAGAGAGAAGGAAATAGGAATGGGAGTAAGAGACGTGTGATGGAATATTAGACCAGGTTGAGCAAACATTCCACGTGAAGCATTATTAACTTGCACAAAGGGAAAGGCGGTGAAGTAGTAAATTGTTCTGCACGAGTGTGTTCTCCCTAAACACAGACAGGCAGTAATGATGTATTAATATTCATAATACTGTTAAGGTCGTGCTTGCGTGGCTTAATCGTGTTTGTTTAGACATGTGGTGAATGATCTAGTGCTGCTCTGAGGTGCACGTGTGTGTGTGTGTGTGTGGGTGGGTGGCGGAGGAGCGGAGTGACGTGAGCCGTGTGATGTCAGATGTCTTTTTTGTTAAACTCGGCACATTGCAACCCAAGAATTCGTCGCTTTCATCACTTAGCGTCACTCATCTCGCTTTCAGCCTCTTAGTCACCCTGCTTCCCTCATTCCTCATCCGTGATCCTGACTTTCTATGTATCGTATTCTGAATTATTGTTTGGCCTTTTAGACATCTACAAATCAGAAAGCATACATATTATCTAACTTTGCATTAATACTTTTCTATTTATACCTTTCATATGGATGCCTACATATAACTTTCATATCAATATACATTTACTTTGATACTTTTTACCTTTATATTTGTATCTATACCTTTATATTCATACCTTAACAGCTGTAGAGTCAAACTGTACTCATTATCCCTCTAACCTTGCCTTACTCACTACTAAAATCACTTCTCCCTACCTAACCTAACCTAACCTAACCGTCCTCATCGCATCCCGTTCCCATCTCTTTCCAGCAACCCAGCCCCCTTATCGCAGTCCCCCCATCCATCCGTCTTCCCTTAGCGAGCTCCGATGCCTCGCTAACATTATTCCAGTATTGTGTTCTCCCTCTATACAAGTTCTGACGAGTCACTGAGGGTCGAATGGGAGTCTGGGTAATACTATAAGGCTATGGCTTCTGCTGGGGGTTAGTTTCCTGTGTTTCAGAATCGTGCTTGTTTCTCTGTTTGTTGTTAAGTTCCGTTTTCTTCGTGGTGTTATGCTTTGGTTATGTTTATTTTTGCTTTTATTTTTCCTTCTGCTTTGCGGGAATTGTTGGTGATGGTGGTTCTTCGTTTTCTTTCTGTTTTTAAGTGGTTTTCTTTGTTTCTCTGCTGTTATGTGTTATTCGTCCTTCATCTCTGCTTTTTCCTTCTGTTTGTTGCTGTTACGTAGATATTTTATCCTTCCTCTGTGCTTCTTATTCCTCATTTCTTGCTCCTGTTATGTTTACGGGTTGGTGGTGATGGTGGTGCATCTTTCTCACCTCCTCTTGCCGGATCCTTGTAAACTCGTACAGTTCATGGTGCCCGCTTACTCCTGGTGAGTGTTTGCATCCATTAGGTCTGCCTCTGGTGGGTCCGTTTGCTTGCTCCTCCTACTTGTTGATGAGACTTTGCGTTGCCGGTGCCTCCCTGTCCCTGACGTTCCCGGATCAGTCTACTTCATTTGGGTCTGAACAAGTCTCTGCGATCGCGTCTGTTTCTAGGAAATTTGAAAGACCGTCTGCCGGAATCTTTTGTGGGGTCCTGCGAGGCTCCTCCACTTAAAAGCTGTCTCAGAATTCGACTGGGGATTCACCTCTCTCTCGGGTCCTCTTGTATTGATCCCGCCTCTTCCCCGTCCCTCGCCCTCTCGCCCCTCCCTCCTATCCCTTCTCTCTCTCCCTCGCCATTCCATCCTCCCCCTGTTTATTTTTTTGTCATATCCACTCTCACTATCTGTCTGTGCCTTACGTAGTGTGAATGTATTTGCGCTTCACCTCGCCTCTGTGTCCTTCCGTTCTGTGCCCCGTTTGTCACGTGTGTGTGTGTGTGTGTGTGTGTGTGTGTGTGTGTGTGTGCGCGCGTGGTCTATTTGTCATAATCATTCGTCGCTGTGCCGCATCACTTCCTCTTCATCTCTCAGCTAACCGCGGCGGAATAATACTTGCCAGACATTCCCAAAATTGATTCACAATATATTAATCTGAGTCGAGACAGACGCTGCCGTTTATCCTTCCGGGCGTCGCGTCACCACCACACCAGCCCTTCACTGACGCCCCGCAGACACCCTACACCCCGCCACAAGCCCCTCCACACTCCCCTCGCCCCGTTGACGCTCCGCTCCCCGATAGACGCCCCTCCGCACTCCCTTCTCCTCGCCACACGCCCCACTACTCGCCCCGTGGCCCCGTCGACTAAACAGTGGCTTTCCAGATGGCACTGAGAACTGTATTATTGTTGCGTGGTTAGTTCTGAGGGGCGAGGTAAACACAGGAGAGGCGGGAGAGGGTCAGGAATAAGGCGACATGGAGTTGGACAAGGCAAAGTTAGGTTAGGTTGGGTTAGTTTGTGTTAGGTTGGGTAAGGCTGCCATACAAGTAATCTCTGTCTTGCCTCTCACCATTTCACTGTTAATTTGGACCTTGTGCAGCGCCTCTTTGTAATCAAGTCATTAGGGAGGGTAAGTGGCGGCGCCCTGTGAAGCTTGGGAGAGGAAGGTGTGAGCTGTGGGCGTGGGTTGCAGGTGTGGGTTGCGGGTGTGGGTTGTGGGCGTGAGTGTGTAATAACAAGAGGCAGAAGAATGAAGCTTGCTTTTTATTAATATTTTGTTACTCATCTGAGGTAACTGAAAGGCTGCTGTGTGTGTGTGTGTGTGTGTGTGTGTGTGTGTGTGTGTGTGTGTGTGTGTGTGTGTGTTTCTATCCCTTTTTTTTTCCTTTTTCTTTGTCCCAATGTCCTGTGTATATCCTCTCTCTCTCTCTCTCTCTCTCTCTCTCTCTCTCTCTCTCTCTCTCTCTCTCTCTCTCTCTCTCTCTCTCTCTCTCTCTCTCTGGCCTGGTGCTGGATTATCATGGATTACATTAGCGATGCACATATTTTAGCAACAAATATTCACTTTGAACATTTAACTGAATATCATAAACAAGTATCTGTTTGTTTATGCGCTTCACCTGTTTTTATTCATTTATTTATTTATTTATTTATTTATTTATTTATTCTATCGTAAGTATTCTCCTTTATTATTTTTTTTCAGGATCTTGTTTTTTTTACCTTCATGTCTTATTTTTTTTATTTATTTATTTATTTGTTTCCATTTTCGGTACGAGTTTATTTTCTGCTTCTGGTATTTTTGTTCAGCTATTTATTGACCTTTTTTTCCTTTTTCTTTTTATTTTTACGTGTGTTGTTTATGATGCACTGTTACTTTTGAGTTGCTTTATTTACACGATGCTCTAAACATTGCTTGTATTTATGAGACAGCACCAAGTCTCTTCCCCCCTCCCCCTCTTCTCTCTCTTTCTCTCTCTCTCCATTCCCTCCCTTCCCTTCCTGCTCTTTCATTACCCTTTCCTTCTTTCATTCCTTCCATCCCTCCTCCTCCTCATTCGTTCGGTCTCACCCTATTTTTTGTTTTTTCTTTCCTTCTTCCTCCATCCTGTTGTTCCTCCTTCCTTTCAATTTTATTTTCTTATTATCTTTCCATCATATACTCTCTCTCTCTCTCTCTCTCTCTCTCTCTCTCTCTCTCTCTCTCTCTCTCTCTCTCTCTCAATCTCATCTTTTCTTTCTGCTCATCACCCTCCTTCCCTCCATTTCTTCCCTGCTTCTTTTATTTTCCTTTCTCTCTCTCTCTCTCTCTCTCTCTCTCTCTCTCTCTCTCTCTCTCTCTCTCTCTCTCTCTCTCTCTCTCTCTCTCTCTCTCTCTCTCTCTCTCTCTCTCTCTCCATCACCTCCTTCGTTCTGTTTCCAGTTTCACCTTACCTACCTCCATTTCCTCTCCTCCTCCTCTTCCTCCTCCTCTTCCTCCTCCTCCTCCTCCTCCTCTTTTTGCAATTTTCGCCTCGCCAACTCTTCCTTATCTTGTCATCTTCCTCTCTTTCTCTCTTCTTCCTCTTCCATGCACTCTACTGGCCTACTTTCGATTTTACCTTCACCTCCTTTACCTCCTCCTCCTCCTCCTCCTCTTCCTCCTCCTCTTCCTCGTCCCATTAGTTCTTGTGTAGAAAATATTGCCAACTCATTACCTCTGAAAATTGGTTACTTGCAGTCTGACGCCCATCCTTCTCTTACCTCCTCCTCCTCCTCCTCCTCCTCCTCCTCCTCCTCCTCCTCCTCCTCCTCCTCCTCCTCCTCCTCTTCCTCCCATAACCTTCAGACATTGCCTCAGGATTCTTGATAGATTACCGAATATTTCCTTTTAGTGGACGATACCAGATATGTTTTCTCTTGCCTTAGTACTGGTGGTGGTGGTGGTGGTGGTGATGGTGGTGGTTCTTGCTTTTTTCCTGCTTTTTTCTTCTTTTCTTTCTTCTTTTCTTTCATTCTTATTTTCATTCTTTCTTGTTTTTTTCTGTTTTTGCTCTTCTTCTCTTTCATGTTATTATTATTGTTATTATTGTTGTTGCGTGTTGTTTTTATTCTTGTTCTTGTTCGTCTCCATATTATTGTTGTTGTTGTTGTCATTATTGCTGTTGTTCTTGTTCCTATTGGTGTTAAGACACTTCGTACTCCCAATCTACCATACGTGAGTTTGCCCTGGGTCAAGTGGCTGGGAGGGGACAGAGGGATGGCACGAGTCACCTTAAAGGGAACCAATATAAACACTACCATTGTAAATAAGGCACGTGGCGGCACCTACACCCCCGCACCTGCCCTCACCTGCACCAGGATGCGCTACAACAGCCTCTAGTGGGTGCAATAAACAAGTGCAAAGAATTAATTAACGAATGTATAATGTAATGTTTGTATTTCTAGTAAATATAAATGAAGTGTAATGTTAAGATTATTGTTATTATTTTTATTATTATTATTATTATTATTATTATTATTATTATTATTATTATTATTATTATTATTATTATATAGTAATAGTAATTGCGCTGGTGGTCAAAATTTAATCATCCCAGAATTAATCAGAACTCAAATTGAATTCCCGTCACACACACTCACACACACACACACACACACACACACACACACACACACACACACACACACACACACACACCTTAAGTACCGTGGACTTGAGTAGCATTACCTTTTTAACACTGGAGGGCAAGGCGGGGGAGCGGAAGGGAGAGAGGAGGGGAGAACGGGAGTGTTATGTAAGACCAAGGGGCAATATGATGAGAAAGGATGAAAGGGTGTATGAGAGAGAGACTTTAGACCAGAGGGGGCGTGAGGGTTGAGTGGCACAGAGGGAAAGAGAGAGAGAGAGAGAGAGAGAGAGAGAGAGAGAGAGAGAGAGAGAGAGAGAGAGAGAGAGAGAGAGAGAGAGAGAGAGGCAGTGTTGGTCAGACCTTATTGAGAAACACCTGGCTCTCTCACACCACGACTGTTTTCAAAGGCCACATAAATGATTAGCCGGGTTCTCAAGAGTGTTTCTTCTGTTGATCATGTAGAAATCCTGTTTATCTGTCACTAGAACCGTAGAAAACAGCCTTAAAAACCCGTGTAACTTCAACTAGAGCATTTTGAAAGAGTGGAGGTGCGGGCAGGAGTGTATCAGAGTACGTCCCTTGCTTACACGGAGCGGGCCTCTATTTACACAGTGATTAGCGGAAGTCGTCAGTTCCAGCCGACAGAGGGAAACCTTAATTTCTTTAGCGGCGTGTTGCTTGGCCGGCCTCGGTGATTTGATGTCGTTAGCAGCTGACGGCCAGGAGGAGGAGGAGGAGGAGGAGTAGGAGGAGTAGGAGTAGGAGGAGAAGGAGGAGATAAACAAAGAAATACATAAAAATAATCATTAGCAGACGTATTAGACCTTACGATGCTGTCTGTGTCTGGTAAGTCGTCTAATCTGAAGCAAGCGGAGGAGGATCACAAAGAAATACAAAGGAAGCACAAACAAAAGAAAACCTAACAGTCTTTATGAGGATGTTTCTGATAAGCTAACACACAATCTGAATAGCGAATAAAGAGAGATGCGAAGGAGGGAGTATAGTGAGTTTAAGAGGAAGGGAAGAAGGCATGAGAAGCATTTAATAAAGAAGGAAGCATGAAAATGAGAAGGAAGAGGGAAATGAGAAATGAAGGATGAGAAAAAGAGAGACAGAAAAGAAAGGTTTCGGTTATTAGAAAGATGAAGGCGGAAAGAAAGCAGTGAAAGAGAGAGAGAGAGAGAGAGAGAGAGAGAGAGAGAGAGAGAGAGAGAGAGAGAGAGAGAGAGAGAGAGAGAGAGAGAGAGAGAGAACTAATGGCGGTGCGAGGAAGTGGAAAAAGAGGAAAAAAAAGAAGTAGGTGGGGAAATGAAGGGAGGGAGAGGAGAGGTGGATGCAGAAAAGGAAGAAGGGAAAGGAGAAGGGAAAGAAAGAAAAGAAGAGAAGTAGAGATGGGATGGCGGAAAGGAGACAAGAGATGGGAGTGAGGAAGAAGGGAAACAGAAATGAAGGAAAGTAACGTTACAGAAGGAGAGGGAGGAAAGGAAGAAGGTACAAGAGAGAGTAATTAGGCAAAGGAAAGGCAATTAATAAACAGGTAAAATTGTGATGATGAAGTGCTGTGATGCTTCAGTTGGTGCTGTTGGTGGTGGTGGTGGTGGTGGTGGTGATTGAAATATCATTATCTTACCAATTGTATATTATTATTATTGTTATATTTAAAGTGATTGTTATCATAGTTACAATAATAATACAGTTAAAGCCGCTATGTGAAAATTGAAGTGAGTAATTATTCCCGTGCGTGGTGGTGAATAGACTTAATGGTGGTGTTGATGGTGACTGCAAGGGGGGATTATAAATCTGGTGGTGGCATTAGTGGTGGTGGCGCAACTAAACTAAAGGGGCAGTGGTGATGGCGGTGGTGGTGGTGATGGTGGGGAGCTGATTATGTGAATAGATGGTGATGAAGAGGAAACACGTTATACTCATGGTGAAAGAAGAGATGGTATACGTGATGGTGGTGATGGTGATGTTGGTGATGATGGAAATGCTGAAAGGTAAAAGTTACAAAAATACTGGTAATGGTGGTGGTGTTGGTAGTGGTGGTGGTGCTGGTGACTGATGATGGTCGTAGCAACAGCAGCAAAAGGAACAGTAGCATGAACACCACCACCACCATCACCATCACCACCATCACCACCACTACCGCAGGGTCAGGCCGAGCTACATTACGGGTTTCCATTCAAGGTCACCCGGGCTTGTGACGTCGTGTGGCCCGATGACCCAAATTCAGCACACCTCTGCCACCCAAGCTGTCCCTCCCACACCCCACAAACACCTCGTACCTTGCTCCCTCCCCCACCCCATTTGCATCACCCCAAACACTACTCCAACACCCCCACCTCCCCCCCACACACACACAACCCTACATACTCGCCCTTCGTGTAACCCTCTCATCAAACTCTCTCCCACTCCCCCCACCTCCCACTCCGCCCCTCCTTCATTCCCAGCACTTCTAAATATCAGCCCCCCTCCTCACCCCATGCCACCCACACCCCACCCACTCGACCCCAGACTCTCGCCATCGAACCGTGAGAGAGAGAGAGAGAGAGAGAGAGAGAGAGAGAGAGAGAGAGAGAGAGAGAGAGAGAGAGAGAGAGAGAGAGAGAGAGAGAGAGAGATTTTTGCATGCGTTTCAGCAATACTGTTGGTTCGTGTGTGTGTGTGTGTGTGTGTGTGTGTGTGTGTGTGTGTGTGTGTGTACACTCCTTCACCTGACGGTAATGTTTTTTATCTTTTCCTCAGGTAACGACTTGGGTGTTGCTGCAGAAGTGAGGCTGGGTACGTACGTATGTGTGTGTGTGTGTGTGTGTGTGTGTGTGTGTGTGTGTGTGTGTGTGAGTGTGAGAGAGAGAGAGTCTTCAACAAAGAGGAATATGAATAGAGTGAAAATCGATACGAGGAAAATAAAGCAAAGAAAGAAAGAATTTATAGAATAACATCAAAAGGAAGACTTAAAGGTTGAGGAAAAAGACGATGTTTGCAGAGAATTTGATGGAAGGTATAATAACGAGCAGCAGCAGCAGCACAAGGAGGAAGAGGAGGAGGAGGAGGAGGAGGAAGAGGAAGAGGAGAAAAAGAAAAGACGTTGTGCGAAGAATCAAAGCAATGAGAGAGAGAGAGAGAGAGAGAGAGAGAGAGAGAGAGAGAGAGAGAGAGAGAGAGAGAGAGAGAGAGAGAGAGAACATTACAGGAAAGTATTGAAGTTCTATTTTTTTCTTTTTCTCATTCTTCCTCGTTCCTTTCCTCCTTCCCTTTCTTGCTTCTTCTTCCCTCTTCGCTTCCTCGCGTCTTCTTTTATCTTCCCCTTTCTTCATTTATCTTAACGCATTTCTATCCCATTATCGTTCTTCCTTCCTCTTCCTCCTCCTCCTCCTCCTCTCTCTTCGCAAGTCCCTCTGTGTGTGTGTGTGTGTGTGTGTGTGTGTGTGTGTGTGTGTGTGTCGTCGTTATTTCATTTTTCTTTCCTCTTCTTTTTATTTCTCATTTTTCTCAACACTTTCATCCATTTCCTCTAATTTTTCCCCACATCTGCTTGTGAATTTTCCTCTTCTCCCTTCTCCTCTTCTCCTTCCTCCTCCTGCTCCTCCTCCTTTCTTATTTGTGAACCTAAATTTCTGTCTCTCATTTAGTACATTTCCGTGACACCTCTCTCTCTCTCTCTCTCTCTCTCTCTCTCTCTCTCTCTCTCTCTCTCTCTCTCTCTCTCTCTCTCTCTCTCTACGTCTTTTGTTTTCTACTTCATTAATTTCTTTCTTCTTCCTCCTCTTCTCTCCCACCTCAGCCTTCTTAATTTCCTTTTCTTTTTCCTTCTTTCTCTATTCTTTTTGTTTTACCCTTTCATGGCTTCATTTCCTCTACGTCTTTCGTCCTTCTTTCCTTTCCTCTCTATCTTCCTTCTTTTCCTCCTCATTACCTTCCTTGTTTCTTTCCCCTTTCTCACGCCTTTCTTCCTTTTCGTTTTATTTTCTTTCTTCTTTGTTCCTTTTCTCGGTGTATTTATGTAACTTTGATTTCTTTTTGATTTCCTGTATTATTCATTTTCTTTTTCCAGCTTTATTTTTGTCGTTGTTCTTCGTTCGTTTCTTCGCATTTTCTGCTCACCGCTCCTCGGTTTATTTACGTATGTGTTATTTACTTTTTCTTCATTTCGTTTAGCTCACTAGTGTTTGTCGTCCTCCAGTTGTCTATTTTTTCAAATTATTTTGTGTTTTGATACGTTTATTTTCATCTTTCAGTGCCTCTCCCTCTGCCAATTTGTCTGTGTGGCTGTCAGCGTGTGTGTCAGCTAGTGGTTCTCTCTCTCTCTCTCTCTCTCTCTCTCTCTCTCTCTCTCTCTCTCTCTCTCTCTCTTACGACAGCACATTATCATAATGAGTTTTGGTTGCTTGTCAGTACAATTATTTATCCTCCTATTATTAGCAGCGTAATGATTTTGCTTAGTTGTACAGCAAATTATTATTATTACTGTTTTTATAAAGGTGATAATGTAAATAATAATAATAATAATAATAATGATACTACTACTACTACAACTATTACTACTACTACTACTACTACTACTACTACTACTATTAACATTGGTGAGCTCGTAGGATTTTCACAACTCACACACCCTTGGTTCGAATCCCCACGCCAGAAGGAGGCTGGATGAGAGGCAGAAGGGCTTTCCTTTCACGCTGCAGCCTCAGGTCACGCCATGGTGTCTCCTGTTGCTGTTAAAGTCTACATTCCACCACAAACAGCTTCTTAGGGGACAAGAGATCTGTTGCTGTTTGTCTTTTTTTACGGTGCTTTGTTGAGAGAGAGAGAGAGAGAGAGAGAGAGAGAGAGAGAGAGAGAGAGAGAGAGAGAGAGAGAGAGAGAGAGAGAGAGAGAGAGAGAGAGTGTGTGTGTGTGTGTGTGTGTTACCTAAAGGATCATTCAACACCATACAATAAAACCACAAAACGCTCAATGTATATTAACAATGCAATGAATAATTATCACTGGGCATGTTCCCAAATTAATAAGCCATGAGTGTGTGAACTAAACATTAAGTATGGTGTTGTCAGGGCGGCCGATGAAGCAGAGGGTTTGTTGGTGTTGTAGTGGTGGTGTTTTTGTTGCAAAGTTTGTGGTGTGGCGTTAGTTTGCCCAGCTTCAGAGAGAGAGAGAGAGAGAGAGAGAGAGAGAGAGAGAGAGAGAGAGAGAGAGAAAACTCGTTGCATTTGTGTGGATTCAAGTTAAGGGACGTATGGTGCAGTTTTCCTTTTGGTGAATTTGTATTTACGAGGAGTTGGGGTTTTCCTTTCAACCAAGAGGAAACCTTAACTCCTTGAATGGTGGCGGGCGAGGCGGCGAGAAGCACACAGGCACACGGGGGCTGGCTCACGTGACGCAATGAGGTGCTGGTGCTTGAGCCTCGTCTCGTATGCCACATGTGGGGCTTGCACGGGGAATTAACGGTCGAAGAAGCCGTATAATGTCGAAAAGAATACATGAGGGAAGAATTAATTGGTATGGGATATCGAAAGAGGTGATAAATAATATGTTGGTAGAATAATAGTTCTTAATGTGGACGGAAGGAGTGTACAGAAGGGAATCAGTGAGGATCAGCGAGAAGAACTGGGAACTGAATGACATTTGAATGATATTTAAGCTTAATTAGACCCTACAACAAGATATGCATATACATATATAAGAAAACGTATCTATATGATTTCAATAAGGTGTTTGTGATGTTGCCCATTCCATTTTCTAACATTTGCAGTCAACTAAGTGGATGATCAAGGGTGATTCAAGGATGTGCTCTGCGGCCGTTGGAAATACTCTTGTAGAAAAACGTTAGTTGTAGAATTTCGATCCTGAATCCACCTATTTATGTTGAGAAGAAATACAGGTAGAGAATAATAAAAAATAAATAAATAAATAAATAAAAAAAAATCAAGGAAGAGGAAGTAATATGAGACTTCGGAATGAATGTGGTCCGTCCAGCCTCAGCGGGCCGCGGGATGCCTGTGTGGAGCTCTTTCTTGTCAGCTTGGGGAATAACTCTTCGTGTCCCTTCATCCCCGTCCCGCGCCCGTCACTGCCTAACAGTTAGTCTTGTCTTATCCTGCCCTCCGCGCCACGGGTGATTACTCTGGGAGGCGCCCTTCATTTGTGAGCGGTGTGTGGAGGGGCGGGACTAATGATTGCAACACCGCCACAACGGCCCGTATATAAGAGGAAAGACAGGTGGGTCGGCAGGTTTTGCATCCCCGCCTAGCCCCGCCCCGCCCCGCCCCGCCCCGCCACGCCAGCGCTTCCCTCTCCCGTGCTGTGGCTGTGTGGGTCTGTTATCGATCTGCAAGAATGGGCAGAACGCTTTCTCGAAAATACTTCCTGTGCCATTATGTGTGAGAAGAAAAGACACCACACGCGCTCTACTTTTTTTTTTATTCATTCATCTATTTTATCTGTTTTATAATGACGGTCCTTTTTTTTTTTTTTTTAGTTTTGCCGCTTATTTTCTAGTGTGGGTTATCAGTTATTTTCCTTGGAATGGTGCATTGCCAGTCATCACCACTGACTGTGCCTCATCACCAGTCATCACCTCTCATCACCACACGTCACCACCACGCACCTTACAACACCGCCCATCACACTCATCAGGAACATCACCACTTACTGCTCATCAGCACCCATCAACCTGTCACCACACACTCTCACATCACCACCCATCACTGCCCTTCACTTTACAATACATTACATATCTTGCATTACCTACCTCATCACCATTCATCTCCCCATCACCGTTGCACCCTATTACAATACATCACTACTCCTATCACCTCTTATAACCCATAACCCATTCCATTAACCATCCCAATTAGCTCTTTGACTATTAATGACAGACTGAGTACGTGGAAACATCTTTTTTACTCCCCTGAAATGAGATTACATCTGGTAACTAAAAATTTTGGTGTACATTCGATTTCTTCCTTGGTTGTGAAGTTTTACCTTTCAAAATTATGGTCTAAATATACACACGATTGTCTTAAGTGAGAGACACCTGTAGTAGTCAGAGAGTTCAGTACACCAGCCCTGTGAGTTTTATCTTTCAAAGTCATAATACAAATGTGCACTTGACTTTCATTGCTACCTGGCATATTTTTCTTTAACCACTATGAGTCATTTCTTCAAACACTGTACTGGTTAGAAAGTGCAAAATCAATTCTTTTTTCATACCTTCCTTTCTTGTAGATGCTAAAAAAGACTTCACACATTGCTTTTAGTGCTGTGAATTGGTGCTTATGGTAGTGATTAAGCTGAATAGTAGCCAAAGTATTCAGAGAGTAGAGTACATCCACTCTCAGGCATCTCCTCTGATCTGGCGAGGCGACCCGACCACCATCTAACGACCATAGAAAACATCACTCGTCCACGACCAACCAGTGAACGACCTCCTGCCAATATTAATAATCTTCCAGAGATCCTAGCCGCTCAACCTCACCTTTAAAACCCGGACTCCATCTTTTTTTTTTCTCTCTCTTTTTTATACTTTCGTTTCTATAAAGGAGGTGGCAAGGAAAAAGGGGAAAGAGGAGGAGAGGGGAGGGGAGGGAGGGAAAGGAGTGTCGCCATTCCCAGAAATGTAAAAGAAAAATCTCCGTTCCATTTTTAAGGCTTTTGGGGAGTCCCTTGCAAGAGGTGAAGAGGAGGAGGAGGAGGAGGAGGAGGAGGAGGGGGTGATGATGGTGGTGGGAAAGTGCGTGGGTGGAGGACGAGAGCAAAAAGGCGTTAGAAAAAAACATAAATAAAACAGAGGAAAAAAGAGGAAAGAAAACGAAGACCTTTCCCATTTTTACTTTTCGTTACTGAATAGTTCTTATCAGTTTTCTTCTCCCCTTCCCGTCCCTTCCATTCCATGCAGGGAAGATAGACAAGTAGGGCAGGGAGGAACGGAGACAGACAGAGAGAGACAGACACACAGGTGAAGACTGACAATGGAGAAGATGGGCAGGTGATCCTCCCTTTGTGTCTTTGTGCTCCTTGAATGTTCATTTCTTCCCTTCTCCTCCTCCTCCTCCTCCGCCTTCGCCTTCGCTTTTATCATCCCACTGCCTGATTCTTCCTCCTTCTCATTCTTTATCTTTCCATATTCATTTCTTTTCTTTTTTCGTTTTTTTCCCACTCCCTGCACCTTTTAGACCATCTCTCTCTTTCTCTCTCTCTCTCTCTCTCTCTCTCTCTCTCTCTCTCTCTCTCTCTCTCTCTCTCTCTCTCTGACACCTGTTGGTCTCTTTTCCTTCAAGTTCGAGATAATGAAATTGCTCATAATTAAAGAGTGAAATTTTCAGGCGAGAATATTAAGATATATGTGTTTGACTTTGCTGTCGTGAATGTAGTTTGAGGGCCGGACTGAGAGGTGTCAATGAGAATAAGGGAAAAAGTAGTAGTAGTCTTGTAAATGACGGAACTAGTGGGCTTTTGCTTCACGTGTTTGGTGATGATCGACTAGGAAGCAAAGGAGAGGAAGAAAGAAGTGCAAAGAAAACAGGTAATGATGGTGTTATTACTTTTGCTGCTACTGCTTCTACTACTACTACTACTACTACTACTACTACTACTACTACTACTACTACTACTACTACTACTACTACTACTACTACTACTACCATTTCCTTAATAATAATAATAATAATAATAATAATGAGGGATATGTAATGGCAAGAAAACCCCCCCTCTCTCTCTCTCTCTCTCTCTCTCTCTCTCTCTCTCTCTCTCTCTCTCTCTCTCTCTCTCTCTCTCTCTCTCTCCGTCTCTCAGTAAACAAAATAAAGGACTCTTTCTCGTGTCGTGTCAAAAGGTAATTCTCAAAGTAGTGGCCTTCAGCTCTCCGCTCTTGCTACTTTAAATGGCCCTCTGCCTCTCTCAGTGCATGCAGAAGCTGGGAATTTGAACCATGAAAAACCAGGAACGGAACAGTAGTGGTGGTGGTGGTGGTGGTAGTAGTAGTAGTAGTAGTAGTAGTAGTAGTAGTAGTTGTTGTTGTTGGTGTTGTTGTTATTGTAATGATAACACCAGTAATGACTGTGATAAGGATAATGACGATAACACCACCACCACTACTACCACCATCAACAATAACAACAACAACAACAACAACAACAACAACAACAACCTACATCCTACATCCTGCCCTGTCGTTTCTCCTGCCTGGTTGGGGGATGAAAGGCTGCTCTCAAAATACAAGCAAAAGAAATACGGGTGGAAAAGAAAACGGGAATGAGATAACGAGATCAAATTAAATATTGTTCCTGTTTTGCCCTGTGGTCTGAGTCGGCGGTCCCTGCCCTGCATCTGTCTGCTGTCCGCTCCACTCTTTTGTGCGGTCTTGCCCAGCACACAAGGCTGAGAGAGAGAGAGAGAGAGAGAGAGAGAGAGAGAGAGAGAGACGTTATTTATTTGTCTGTTTATTTATTGTTGTTGTTGTCGTTGTTGTTGTTATCACTATTACGCTTATTATTGTTACCACCATCATTATTAAGTATTTTCTATCACTAATATGATCATTAACACCGGTTGTAGTAGTAGCAGTAGTAGTAGTAGTAGTAGTAGTAGTAGTAGTAGTAGTAGTAGTAGTAACAGCAGCAGCAGCAACAACAATACTAGTGCCTTACATCTTCTTCCTCTGACTTATTTTCCTCGTATTTCTCTTTTATGTTCCTTTCCTTTCATTCCTCCTTTATTTCCTTTCCTGCTTTGTTCTTCTCTTCTTTCTCTTTTATCATCTTAGTTTTTCTCGCTATTTTCTCCAACTCTCTTATCGATACCTTTTAATTTTTATCTCTCTCTTTTATCTCTCTCTTTTCTTGCCTCCTCCTCCTCCTTCTGCCTCGTTTCCATTTATCCCTTCCTTTCTATTTCCTCCTTCCACTTCACCGTTTCCTTTTATAGCTTCCTCTTGTCTGCCCGCCTCCTCTTCGTTCTCCCTCTTATCACTTCCTCTTCTCTTAGCCTTCGCATTTAGTATCTCCTCATCTCTTGATTTTTATTAGATACTGTGGCTTATCACAAACAACATAATAACGGCCAAAAGGTATGCTGCTGTTTATTTATACGTGAAGGAGGTCTGTCAAGGGCGCCAAGGAGGAGAGGGACCGCTAATTTGTTGCTTCTCAGAAAGTTGAGCAGAGAAAATGTTCCAGAATGTGGGTTGGTTTAGTTCCGCTGGGGTCCTGAGATGTCTCTCTTATCGTTGGTCTTCCTTTGTGTTCTTTTTTGTGTGGGTTTTGCTTCGCTGCTTCGTCTAGCGGCGTTCACTCTCACCTACCTCCACTCCTTCACCTATCGGCCAACTACCCTCCACTCCACTAATTACCTCCACTTCACCTTGAACCCCCATTTCTCCACCTAACAACGGCCAGTCTTCCCCTACTCCACCTGACAGCATCCACCCTTTGACCAGTCCTTCACCTATCACAGTCCTTCCTCCTGCCGCTCTTCCACCTGGCGCTGGGTCCACTTCGCGACACTCCTTTCTTTCCGCAGGTAAGTTCGCGGCGCGGAAGTTGAGTGGCGCAGACGAGGCAGTGACAAAGGTGACCCGCCGCGAGGACCATCGGGTTCCAATACTATTTTGGGCGAAATTGGGCGAGAAGGGACGTCCCGGAAGTGGTATTGATGGCGCCATTATGGGCCACTGGAAGGAGGAGGAGGAGGTCGAGGAGGAGGAGGAGGAGGAAGAGGAGAACGGAGTATGTTGTGTTGTTCCTGTTGAGGAGGAGGAGGAGGAAGAGGAGGGGAGGGATGAAAAGAGAGAAGTGGGGGAGAACAAAGGGTGTTATGGTGCTTGTATTGAAGGGGAGACGAGGAGGAGGAGGAGGAGGAGGAAGAGGAACACAAAAGAAGAACAAACTTCAGCATACCAGTTGGCCCTTACGAGGCGTTTTGTGATCATAACACTGTCTAATATGAAGTAATGGAGGTAAAACAGCAAGAGGAACAGGAGGAGAAGGAGCAAGAGGAGAAGAAAGAAGAGGAGGAAGAGGCGGAGGTGATGGTGGTGGTCAGATCGGAAAATTGAATGTGTGGAAAAGGAATCAAAGGAGAAGGGGATTATTGAGAGAGAGAGAGAGAGAGAGAGAGAGAGAGAGAGAGAGAGAGAGAGAGAGAGAGAGAGAGAGAGAGAGAGAGAGAGAGAGAGAATAAATAAAAAACGTCTGATCTTGGAAACTTTTGGTCACAAGTTTTTTTAATCACCTCCTCCTCCTCCTCCTCCTTCTCCTTCTCCTTCTCCTTCTCCTTCTCCTTCTCCTCCTCCTCCTCCTCCTCCTTCTCCTTCTTTCCCTCCTTTCGCTTTCGTCATTCTTTTCCATCTTCCTCTTCTTTGTACTTTCCCTCGTCCTTCGTTTCCTCTCTTTCCTCCTTTAGCTAATTCTCTTTATGCCTCCTCTTTCTTTTCCCCACATCAGAGAGAGAGAGAGAGAGAGAGAGAGAGAGAGAGAGAGAGAGAGAGAGAGAGAGAGAGAGAGAGAGAGAGAGAGAGAGAGAGAGAGAGAGAGAGAGAGAGAGAGGAATGCAATAGTAGGAGAGATCAAGGGGATAGGAGAAAGGTATGCATATAAATACAAGAGTAAAGGAAACAACAACAACAACAACAACAACAACAACAACAACAACAACAACAACAACAACAACGACAACAACAAATAGAAAATGGAACAATACGAACGATTTTTCTTCTTTCCTTTTTTTTGTGCGTGTTTCTTAATTGATCTTTTCGTATTAATATCCCTGGCTTTTCCTTCCCATCTTCCTTTCCTTTTCTCTTCCTTTTTCCCTCATATTTTTTTCCCCTCCCTCTGAAATTTTTCCCTCATTTCTTCTTTGACTCTTTCCTCTCATATTCTTCCCTCCCGTTTCTTTCTTCCTCTTTCCTCCCCTCTTTATCCCCTTCTTTCTTTCCCTCTCCTTTGCTTGTATACCTTTCCTCTTATTCATTCTTTTTTCTCTTCCTCTTTTTTTCTGTTTTTCTTCGTTTTCTCTTCCTCCTTCTTCTCTCGTTCCCTTCCTCTCTTCTGTTCCCTTTCATTTTATTCCTTCCTTGTTGATTTCTTGCCATCTTCCTCTTTTCTTCCCATTCATTTCTCTTCTCTCCCTTTTCATCCAGTCTTTCTTTCCTCTTCCTCCTCCTCCTCCTTCTTCTCTTCCTCCTCTTGCGCCTCCTCTGGAAGATTATAATAGCTTCTCTCATGTAATTTTGAGCCTTCTCTTCCTCCTCTTCCTCCTCCTCCTCCTCCTCCTCCTCCTCCTCCTCCTCCTCCTCCTCCTCCTCCTCCTCCTCCTCCTCCTCTAAGGTCCCTCTATTCAGTATATATTGCATAATTTACTGTTTTTTTTCTGTTGGTTCTGTATATTTTTGCATTGTAAGTTTCTCTATATTTCAGTTACTGTGACAATCTTTTCTTGTTATTCTCATTGGCTTTTATCCCTGCGCGCCTGTTCTTTTTCATTAGCTCTCTCTCTCTCTCTCTCTCTCTCTCTCTCTCTCTCTCTCTCTCTCTCTCTCTCTCTCTCTCTCTCTCTCTCTCTCTCTCTCTCTCTCTCTCTGGCTACATTCTTTATTTTTTTTGTGGTTTCTTTCGACTTTCGTGACTTTTGCGTTGTTGTTTTCGTTGTCCTCCTCCTCCTCCTCCTCCTCCTCCTCCTCCTCCTCCTCCTCCTCCTATCTTTTTAACTTCCTTTATTTTCTCTCCTTCGGTTCTCTTGAGGCCTCCGACTTTCTCTCTCTCTCTCTCTCTCTCTCTCTCTCTCTCTCTCTCTCTCTCTCTCTCTCTCTCTCTCTCTCTCTCTCTCTCTCTCTCTCTCTCTCTCTCTCTCGTAACCGCATCCCTTTCCGCTAGTCTCCTCCACTTCTCTTTCCCTTTTCTGCTTTTCTTCCTCTCCCTTCTCCTCTACCTCTTCTTCCTCCTCTCATTTCTTTGTTCCTTCCTTTACTGTATTCTGTAGTTTTCCCTGTTCGCACATCCACGCTCTTAATCCCTCTTCTTTCTCTCTCTTTCCTCTATTAGTCTTTCCTCTTCCCTTTCCTCTTCGTTTCTTGCTACCTTTCTCTTGAATCCTCTCATTGTCTGCTTCTTTTTTCTCTTCCTCCCTCTTCTTTCTCTTCTCTCACTTCTTTCGTGTATTTCTCATTTCATCTGTTTCTTTTCTTTTTCTTTTCTTAGTGATGTTCCTTGTCTAGTTATACGTGTCAAGATTTTATTATTATTATTATTATTATTGTTATTATTATTATTATTATTATTATTATTATTATTATTATTATTATTGTTATTATTATTATCATTGCGTCATTTTTTATTTGATCTATATGTTTTATACAGAAATATGAAATAATTTTGTCTTCTATTTTTCATATACAAAGATTTAGGTTTGGAAACAATGCAGTTCGGTTTTTCTTTCTTTCTCAGTCACAATTTTAAAGCGAAAGCAAAAAAAAAACAAAAAAAACATAATTTTCTCTCCCTCAGGAATGAAGATTTTGGATATTAAAACTGGATTTTCTCTCTTTTTCACGTATGAGGAATTTTACAGTGTAAAAACATAATTTAATCATTCGTTTTTACTCTTTTGAAATATTTATATCCCACTACCTTCTTTTCCTATCAAGACTTTTATGTGCAAACAAGAACATCATTTTGTCTTTTTTCTTATTAGTAAAAAAAATATATATAGAAATGAGGAAAAAATTTATGTCCTCTCTTTCCAGGTACGTGGCGTGTGTACCAGAACCCACCAATCAGAGCGGGAGACGAGGTGAAGGAGGCGCGTGACTGGACAAACACGTAGATGAAGCAGCCAATGAGAACTAAGAACCTACTGACTGTTACTTATTACTACTCTCTAGCATATAGGAAACTAATTGAGAGGATGTGCGCCAATCAGAAACGGGATTATGAGCTAGTAAAGATTTAATTGGCTGAAAGGAAGGAAAGGCAGCGGGGAAGGGAGGGGGGAGAGCACGTGAGCCAATCCTAGCCGTGATTACATCGTGGAGTGCGCTATGACGGGTTGCCTCCAATTGTAATCGAAGAGGATGCGATTTGGACCAATCAGATTTCTGCCTTGGCCCGAATTTCCGAAATGCCTCCCTGTGATTGGCTGGGAGTTGACGTGACCTTGTTGATGTTGTTGATGTTGTTGATGGTAGTGATGGTGGTGGTGGTGGTGGTAATGCTCCTGGTTTTGTTGTTGCTGATGTTGATGTAAATATTGTTGTTGTTATTTATGCTTTTTTTCCTTTATCCTTTTGTTTGTTGTTATAATTTTGGTTATTACAGTTAATTTTGTACTCCTTCCTCTCACTCCTCCTCCTCCTCCTCCTCCTCCTCCTCCTCCTCCTCCTCCTCCTCTTCTACACACTATTAATATTGGGAATGTACGCAGGATCGGGGTCTGTTGAGTGGCTTTGGGGAACTGTTGGTATTTTATTTAGTGGGTAGAGGATTGACGCTGGTCTTTGAATCAGTCACTGCCCTTCATTGCCCTGTATCTCGCTAACCACACACACACACACACACACACACACACACACACACACACACACACACACACACACACACACATACAAACAGGCGTATGTATAAAAGGAGAAAAGGTTGTCCTGATAACATACAGGTCCAAATATACGTTCATGCATTAAGAATAATTCCGTATCCATTATTTCCGTGACCTCGCTGATATAAGAGAGAGAGAGAGAGAGAGAGAGAGAGAGAGAGAGAGAGAGAGAGAGAGAGAGAGAGAGAGAGAGAGAGAGAGAGAGAGAGAGATGGTGCACACATTCCAGAACGCAAGGCAACACAACATAACACACACACACACACACACACACACACACACACACACACACACACGCGAACAAGAGCAACCAACAAGTACTCCTGTGATTGGTGTTCACGATCCCTGTTTGCGGCAGTGCTGTTACGGGATTGGGTCGCTGTTACGGGCCGGATTCTGCCGCGGGGACTGAAGACTGAGGCTCTGCGTTGTGGCGGGCTGGAAACACCGCCACTGCACGCCGCGACGATGGGAGATTGTGTAGTGTGATGAAAAGTTGAAATTTTGATCCCTGACAGTAATGGTAGTAAAGGTGATGATTGTTGTTGTGTTACTGTATGTACAACCACTATACTGCTACTACTGCTGCTGATGATGGTGATGATGATGTTGATGGTAATTAGTAATGAATTAACTGACTCACCGACTCACTTTTTTCCTTCCTTCCTTCCTTACTACTACTACTACTACTACTACTACTACTACTACTACTACTACTACTACTACTACTACTACCACCACCACCACCACTACTACTACTGTCACTATCTAAACAACCTCACTTTTATTTCAAACAATTTCCCCTTTGCTGTTCCTTCTTCCCTTTCCTTTCCCTTTACAGAATCCATTCCTTTCCTCGCTCAGTGTTCGTATTGTGTTTGGAAAAGCTAAAGCTGACCCATGGCGTTTGTATACTAGAGAGCAGCTGAGTCCACCATGTTTATACAGCCTCTCTCTCTCTCTCTCTCTCTCTCTCTCTCTCTCTCTCTCTCTCTCGAAGAATCTGAAAAAAAGCACTCTAACCAATTAATATTTTTTTCTCTTTCCTTTTTGTTTATTTTTATCTTTATCTCTTTCTGTCTCTGTTTGTCTATTCTCTCTCTCTCTCTCTCTCTCTCTCTCTCTCTCTCTCTCTCTCTCTCTCTCTCTCTCTCTCTCTCTCTCTCTCTCTCTCTCTCTCTCTGTTTATATCTTTATCTCTCAGTGTCTGTCTATCCAACAGTGTATGTGTATATCTATCTTTAATCTTTGCAAGTCAGTCAGTGTGTCCTCTCTCTCTCTCTCTCTCTCTCTCTCTCTCTCTCTCTCTCTCTCTCTCTCTCTCTCTCTCTCTCTCTCTCTCTCTCTCTCTCTCTCTCTCTCTCTCTCTCTCTCTCTCTCTCTCTCTAATCCCGCTGACCAATCACTGCGCAAAAAAACCCATCCAGAAGAATGTCAGTGGAGGGAGGGTATGGGAGAGAGAGAGAGAGAGAGAGAGAGAGAGAGAGAGAGAGAGAGAGAGAGAGAGAGAGAGAGAGAGACGATGAGACATGTATTGGACAAATGGGAATCAGCAGGGATAGAGGAATATGGAAAATAGGGAAGCGTGAAGAAAAATGGAAGAGGGGAGAGGGAGAAAAGAGGAGAAGGTAGAGGAAAAGGATGAAGAGGAGACGTAAGGGAAATATAATCTAAAGTAGAATGAAAATACTTGCTGATATAGTGTAGGAAGTAAATAATCATGCATATTCATATAGTTTTGCTTGTGGGAAGTGTGCCATAAGGACTTACGCGTTATTCATACACCAATATACACAGGTTATATAGGAGAATGAAGCACATGTGACGGTACGCTAATGAAAGTCTCTCTCAGACTCAAAATTCTCGCAAGTTTCGTGGATTATGGAATGGATTTAGGGTTTAGAATCTCTCTCTCTCTCTCTCTCTCTCTCTCTCTCTCTCTCTCTCTCTCTCTCTCTCTCCAGGTGGTGATACGTCAGAAAAAGTTGCTGACCACTAAAATCTGTTTCATCTTGTGAGGCTGATGAGAAATCGTAGTGGAATCTGCCTCGTATTTTTTTTTCTTTTCGTCTGTATGTGTGATCTACTTATTGTAATGTGTGCTGGTATGTTCTTCATGTGTACAGTTAAGAGTATTCAGTGTTTGGTGGTTTCTGTCACATAGCGCGTCGACACTGTACAAATAGATTGGTGGATGCGTGTAGCTGTCGGGCCGTGTGTTGCTATTAATTTGTGACCATGTATATTTAACACAGTCAGAGCGAGTCTCGCACAGTGTGAGTGATATCGTAATGTATCATTTAATCCATACCGGAAAGGGTTACCTATCCACGTGAATGGAAAAATGAGAGTTTGTGTTTTTTTGCAGTTATAGTTTCCTTATTCCTGAAAAACAGATCCACGCGCAAAGTAATCATGAGTGTTTTTTTTTTTGTAAGTAACCTGTTGGCTTTTCGGAATGTGAGTAGAAAGCAGAATACTGACAAGCGAGGCCAGAATAACAGTAACATACATACTCCTGTGTACTCCCCGTAGAAAAACAAAACATACCCAGTGTTTGTCTAGACTATTGCCAGAATAATGTAGAAATATATCTATGCAAATGAGGGAAGTAAACTGGGGTAAAGGAACAGTCTTATTGTCGACAACAAGCCGAGAAAAACGAGGCCATTGTGAAGACAGAAAAGCTTCACGGAGTCTCGAACAAACTTCAGTCTTTGATAACGAATTGTTTTTTGAGGAGCCACACAAACTCATGAAGGTCCGTCCCTGTTCCTCGTATACCAGACATGTGGCCTGAAAGAAATCTGAATGAGTGTGCATGTGTGTGTGTGTGTGTGTGTGTGTGTGTGTGTGTGTGAAATATTGTCAGAGGAATCATCATTATTACATTTATTTGTCTATTTATTTATTCATTAATTCTTTTATTCGTTTGTAGATTTGTTGAATTAGGAAATATTTTCATTGGTTTGATTTGATCGCGGGAAAATCTACTTTGGGGAGCTTACGGTACAGAGTTAAAGAGGAATCATCATTGTATTTATTTATTTAGCTATCAATTTAGTTAGAAAAAATCTGCCTTATGGGAACTTCGATCATATAATTAAGTGAATTTTACCATTGCAGCTGTCAGTGAAATTAATCCTTTAGGCATTCAGCGCTTCCGTGAACTGAAAAGCCTTATCAAAACATATACAAATCCGTCTCTCACCCTGCACATATGATCAAATGAAGCATCACAGTCCGGTATCACTCAGCGGGAACATCAATAAGCGAGGCGGCTAAATATAACCAGAGGGCGAGACACGTTAGGCCAGGAAATGCAAATTAGATTTTTTTTTTTTTTTTACATTTTACAATAATTGTCATCTTTCACACTGTCATGTTTATTATCACAGGAAGTGCAGGTAAATAATTTTGATTGTATGAATGATTTTGTTCTGTCTGTCTGTCTGTCTGTCTGTCTGTCTAGTTGTGGGTTTGTATATTTTTCCCTTGTCTTTATCCTTTTCTTTTATT